>NC_046361.1:23135605-23435605 GCF_011125445.2 Fundulus heteroclitus | reverse complement strand
AAACGTGTGCGGTGGGAGCCTGCTGGAAAAGAAAGGGCTCTAGGTGCTCAGCTAGCTGATCACAAATTTTACCATCCGTTACGCGGCTTTGTCCCACTGGCAAAAAGTGTGGGAATTGTAGGAATTTGCCACAAGAAATGTATGCAACAGTACGCTCGACTATGAGGGTTAAAACTTCTGTGGAGAGTCAGCGCGGAGTCCGCCAAGCTCACAGTATACCCGAGTATGTGGGAGCCTTTAGGCAGCCCACGCCACAAGTACGTGCTAGCAACAATAAACCTAGTAAGTTAATTAAATATAAAAGTTATGTTTTATTTTATTTTAGAAACAGGGTAGTATAGTCCAACTACTCTGTCGTCCCAACAGAGACGGATAGCTCTCTCTCTCTCTCTCTCTCTCTCTCTCTCTCTCTCTCTCTCTCAGGAGAGAGCTGTGTATGTGAAGAGGCGGAGTGATATTACACAACTGGGAACAATATTTAGGGCGCCTTATATGTGGACAAAGACACAAAAACATGTTAATTCACATGTTAATTCACTTGTGTTTTTGATATGACCTATTACTTATAATTCGGTGCGCCCTATGGTTAAAAAAATACAGTACTTAACTACAAACCTGACTATTTTTTGGAAAAAAAAGTCCTAATCACCAAGCCAAATTATGTTAAATGAAAATGTAAATGCATTGTTTTCGAAAAAATTTGTGAGACCACCTCTTGTCTCCTAGGGATGGGCACCAGCTCCCCTGTGACCCCGCATGGATAAGCGGGAAAATGGCTGGATGGATAATATGTTGAGATATACTTCTCCCCCTTTTACATTATACCTATAATCTTCTGCAACCCATGGAGGGCAAATATTGTAGTTTTGCAAGAGTTTTCTGTATGATGTGATTGAACTGACTTTGTAAAGTACCTTGAGATAGCATTTGTTGTGAATTTGCGCGACATAAATAAATCGAATTAAAATTGAAATTGAAAATGAACTTGTTTATAATGCCGTGGCTGTGGCCAGATTTTCCTCTTTCCGATGCACAATAACTTCTTAAGAATTAGACAGGTCTCAACTGCAAGCGCATTTGGTCTAAGAAGGCCCACTGTCAAATTCCTTGTAAGTGCAAACCTACTTGGCGCTTAAACTTCATTCTGATTCATTCATTCTGTTAGTCATGCAAACCGGAATAAACAAAAACCTCTGGAGATTCAACATTGATAGTTGCACGTTTCCCTCCAGTGACACTCTAGTTTCCGCTCTTGGCTTTTATGCTCTTGAATTTTCCCAGACTCCCTGAAATATTTTGTGATGCTTTGTTTTGTAAATAATTAAAGAACTACATTCTTGAAAATCTTGCAATATCCCAGTTACCCATTATTGCTTGATGGGGCATGCTCTCTTTCATGTGGAGCCAAACACACCCTCTTGCCAACAGTTATTCTGCTAACGGAAGAGTACTCAGGAATTATGAATCTTGTCCAGTTTACTGAAATCTATTTTTTTTTACCAAGTGGGTTAATGCTTCAAATCCTACATTTGTTTAATTTTCTGTATGAAGATACTGCATGATTAAGGTCAGTTTCTACTAAGTTAAAGTTCAAGCATGTCAACTTACACCAACTTGAGTTAAACGTGTATTATATAAACTTATGTGACATCATCTCTATTGACTGTAAATTGAATTGATATGACCTATTACAACATCATTACATCAGATTTTTGCAACTCTTGCACAAGGCTTTCTGAAATCAATGACAATCTGTTAATTAGGTGGGCATCAGCAACATTCATATTCATAACATTATTTCTAGCCCCCAAATGGCATTGAAAACCTTCATAAAAGTCGTTGATTGTGGCTCTCTGTCATAGATGTACATATGTCACATGGGAAACTAATGAGTAGCTTAATTTCACCTGGACTTTTGTTCAAAGTAGTCATATCCATGTATGCCTGTTGTCCTGTGATGTAGCTGAATATCTATTGCTCTGCACATTAGATAGTTTATCCTCCTACACCCTCATCATGGCCTTGTGCTGACGCACCAAAGAAGCCTCTTCACTCATTGACTCTTCTGTCTCCTTCCACCCACGGTCCCGCTATACAGAATTCAGCTATTGTGCCACCAAGGACAGACAGAAGAGAAAACAGCCAGGCTTACACCCAGACACATCATGCAGAGTATGCGCAGATGGATCTGAAATCACTGCAAAAGCATAATGTTCAGAGCAAAACTAGCATTTTATGCTGTGTGAAATCCAAAATGATTTCACAATTTAAATACCTTTCTAGTTGTTCCCACAGTTGTCCTCCAACTCCGATCTTCTCTCAGTGGAAATCAAGCACTTTATTAAACCCAAACTCTCTGTGGGTGTTTATGTGTTCCCGTGTCTCTTACTGTGCTTCTACTGGGAAAGTGAGCATAGTAACCTTTGGCCTCTCTCACCATTGTGTTCATGGCATGCCCGACTGCTACTGAAACACATTCCCAGAGATCTTGGCGAAATTTTAAATCTACAAACATCTTGTGTTAATTTCACGTCTGGATCTGTGCCAAAGTGACAAGATGAGAGCCAGCATTGAGATCATGGGTTGCTGAACCTTGCAGAATCTCTCAATGGCTATTTCAGCCTTCAGCTTTGACCACTGATATATGTTTGAGATGTAAAAAACAAACAAACAGATTTTTCCTGTAATTGTTTCATTTTCTTTCCTTTCTGTTTTCCAACTTGACACTTTGAAAGGTGTTTTCAGGTGTGTATTTGAGCTATAGTTTTTAGTAGTTTTGTCAGTATTATGATTTTGTGTTTACAAAGTCTTGTTTAATGGCTGGCTGTTCTACACACAGACTATCGAATAGTGGAACTCCAGCATCAGGGCCAACTGTTTGACAGGTCTCTACTCAAAACATATTAGTTGGCTTTACTTCCAAACTCAACATGGAGTATTTACTATAGCCTAGAACATACTGTCTAATGTCAGAGAGCCAGAGCCTGTGATGATTTTATTAAAGTAACAAGACATCCGCTATGAGCAGGAAATCACTTGGCTCTTGTCCTCACCAAAATTGCAAAATGTCATAGTGGTTAAACCAGAACCAAAGCCAAAGATAGAAAACGAAACCTTTCTGTTTCTCACAATCTCTACTCTTAATCTAATTTCCACACAGGTTTTCCCACGTTGTCTGTTTTGACTTTAGTGGTTTTAGAAAGCAACGACGAGGAGTATTTTCCCGTTTTACAGGAATTCCATAGAAATGAGATACACAGTTTCAAAGGTCATTGCCTTGCATCGAATGTGACAGAAATGTGACTCACCCGACCGCAGCACATGTAAGAGCATATTCCCAACATGTTACAAAGGACTTAAAAATCAGTCCTCTCAATTTGTTAACGAGGCTTTCCCATTCATTTGTCATTAACCCTGCATAGCTGAACCATGAGCAAGCACAAGCATGCATCTGTTGATTTGTGGTGTTGCCAACAAACACTTGGTATCCTACACAATTAAACATCAAAACATCATGATAACAGGATGATCTACATCTTAGCCTGTGCATTCTTGGCCAGGGATCCACTATTCCTGTATTTCACTAATGCCCTCTCTCTATGCAGGGTCTGTGGCTGCCCCACACGTACACACACACACACACACACACACACACACACACACACACACACACACACACACACACACACACACACACACACACACACACACACACACACACACACACACACACACACACCATCCTATTGGTTGAAGGATATATAAACCCACGTTACTATCACATCAATGTGGCCTGCCTACTTTGATGCTGGATCGGGCTACACCCTGGACTGAAGAAGTTCCACACTGTGCCTCTAGGCAAGGCAAGGCAAGGTTATTTATAAAGCACTTTTCAGTAACAAGACGATTCATAATGCTGTCCAAGATGATTCAGAGTGCTCCAGGTTTGAAAGGATAAAATCCTGACTAAGACATTGCTGATGGAGAGGACCTGTTTATAAGGAATGTTACTTCCATTCCCAGTGACAAATGAGAAATGATTTTGGTTATTTTTATAGTAAATTTCTTACTTATTGCTCCTTTAGCTGTGTGACTTTTTCCAAATTTAATCGGATGTTGCTTTGTAAATTTTGCTTCGTTCTCTCGCTTCAACACCTCATTTTTAAAGTTGTAATTGATTACGTTCCTTGGTCCATGTCTTCATCTTGGACTTACGAAAAACAACACTTTTTGTCTTATGGAGTTAAAGACCCCATATTGTTCTTCCTCTTCATCTGTTGTTGGCTGGAAGGACATTGATGGCATAGACCAGTCCTAACATTATCCTGTTGCATAGTGAGCCTTCCTGGTAGGTTTGGCAGATAATGTGGCAGCTTTGCTGAGTCATGCAATTTTCCTATGACTACACATAATTTGGTGCTTCATTAACCACTGGTTTTCTGGATAATCAACTGGTGCAATCAAATACAAAAAGCTTGACTCAACAGATACCTTGAAGAAACTGAGAAGTAGAGACACCGTTTGTTCAATTCTAGAGATACTGGACCTTAGTATTACTTGATAGGAAACGTCTGGTCTTTAATACAACCAAAAGTGTATTACCAGTAATTTACTATGCCTGATTTGGTTTACTCCTTGTCATTATCTTTGTTTTGACTGGTGAAGTCTGAATACAATGAGAAATTTGATAGTATGTGATAAATTTTATTGGAAAGAAGTTCAAGAACTGCCCACAACACTACTGTAGACGGTCTCAGACAAATATCTCAGGGCTTAGTAAGGAATTAATTTCATGGAACTAAACCATTAGACTATGAGAGAATTAAGATGTCCGTCCGTCTTCTTCCGCTTATCCGGGGTAGCAGCTTCAGTAGGGAGGCCCAGACGTCCCTCTCCCCAGCCACTTGGGCCAGCTCCTCAGGAGGAACCCCAAGGCGTTCCAAGGCCAGCCGGGAGACATAGTCCCTCCAGCGTGTCCTGGGTCTTCCCCTGGGCCTCCTCCCGGTGGGACGTGCCCGGAACACCTCACCAGGGAGGCGTCCAGGAGGCATCCTGACCAGATGCCCGAGCCACCTCAACTGGCTCCTCTCGACGTGGAGGAGCAGCGGCTCTACTCTGAGTCCTCCCCGGATGACTGAGCTCCTCACCCTATCTCTAAGGGAGAGCCCAGACACACTACGGAGAAAACTCATGGCAGGTGGCAGCCCAGGGAGGGGCTGCCACCTTACCGTGGTGGAGGGGTTTGAGTGTCCCAATGATCCTAGGAGCTATGCTGTCAGGGGCTTTAAGCCCCTAGTAGGGTCACCCAAGGCAGACAGGTCCTAGGTGAGGGACCAGACAAAGTGCAGCCCAAAATGCCCCTTATGATGAGTAATATTATTGGACCTCGTGTTCCCTCGCCCGGACGCGGGTCACCGGGGCCCCACTCTGGAGCCAGGCCTGGAGGTGGGGCACGTTGGCGAGCGTCTGGTGGCCGGGCTTTTGCCCATGGAGCCCGGCCGGGCTCAGCCCGAAGAGGCAACATGGGTCCCCCTTCCAATGGGCTCACCACCTGTTGGAGGGGCCAAAGGGGTCGGGTGCATTGTGCAACGGGTAGCAGTAGAGGGCGGGGACCTTGGCGTTCCGATCCTTGGCTGCAGAAGCTGGCTCTTGGGACGTGGAAAGAATTAAGATGTTAGATACAAAATATCTAAATATCTAAATTGCTGTGGGTAGGGCTAGTCCATGAAACAAATATATCTATCGCTATAGATGCATGGTCAATATTAATACAAACTATGTCCAAAAGAATGGTCCATAATTTCACTGAACTCTGATCCAGAACTGCACAGGATTCTGGGGGATGTTGACAGAGGAAAAGCTTTAGCCTCCCGACCTCTCACAGCCCAGCTAAGCAAGTTTGGTGGCATCAACTAATTCAGTCTTTGTTAATAGAGCAACAACCTGTTGAGTAACATGCACAGTAGTGGTTTTATGTTTTGCCACCATACTGTATTAAACAGCTCCAGAGAAAATTGTGAAGAAAAGAAGAAAGATTGGGCAAGAGTTGGACAGAAGTTATCTGCTAACTATGCAATATCATTGTGTAATGTAACGTAATTGTCAGAAAGCCATCGACACCTGGCAGTGGAACAACACGTGGGAGGGAGCGATCAACCAACAGAAGGTACTTGGCAGCAGAGCCATATGAGAAAACTTTTTAATATTACTAAGAAATAATGGATGCAGTGGCATATCATTTAACAAAGGACATTTTATCGCTCAGCATAGACAAGTCCAAACACCACAATCTTATTCATGTGCTTGGCCATTACTACATTCGACCAGGTCAAAAGCACTTTTCCAGGATGGCTATATTCCTAAACTTTACATGATGTGCAGGGAATCCATGGAAAAGGAATTGCTGTCAGCAGCACTTTTTCACATTGACCAGTAAGTTTATTTACTGGCACTTGACATTTTTATTTGATTACTTACAAATACAAACACATTATTCAACCATGGCTCCATTTTTGGTTGTGTTTTTACCATGAAAAGACCTTGATAAAGCCTGTTAATTGTAAGAGTTAGTTGGTGATTCAGGTTCCTGACAGATCGATCTCAAACTTTGTTAAGGTACAAAGGATAGCTACTCAGTCAGTTTCTAAAGGCCACAATATAATTTTCAACTTTGTATCGATCCTCTTTGAGAAATTATTTGAAGAGACATTTACTACTGATATGATTAAGCGAAGGAAATTTACAAGTATTTCTGAGGAATTTCAGAACTCATCCACAGATAGACAGAATGTTTGGGTGAGAAGAGGGATAGAAATGTGAGTCAGTTTTGAGGGGTGAGTAAAAAAAGACACCTGGTATCCAAACAAAGCTGCAGCTGCTTTGGCTTTACTCCTTGAAAACCCCACAGAGTGTCTTTGAAAAGGGTTAAACTGGGTCAACATGCACATTCGTGCACATACCCTCTCACATACCAGTAGGAAGGCAGTCATACACATGTAGACTGACACAGGCCCAAACACAACTTGTCAAGTGAGAAGCTGTGTTTCCTTTGGTTGAAGTGAAAAAGGTAGAATGTTTTTTTTTCTGCCATGTAATGTTTACACTGAGATGTTCGAGCGCCAATGTAAAGTGTATTCATGTAAAAAAATTACAAAGCCTGTCCAAATAAGTATACGAGTAAAACTGTTACATGCCAGTCTGTCAAGATTGGACATATATTATAAATTACTGAAAGATGGTTCTCTGTGACAAGGATTGCAGTTAAACCCAACAAATGTACATTTTTTTTGACCTTATGACTCGTAAGAGATCCCAGGGTGTTTCTAGTTGTGACTAACCTTAATAGCTTAGCAACCAGGTGAGGGCATGTAAGAACCCTGAAGGGGATTACTGTATATGATTGGAATGCATGGGAGTTGAAGTTCAGTGGTATATGTAGAAAAAGATTACACTTTTCAGGAAAACCTCAATTACCACGACACACATAATAATTAAAATCTGACGCCCACATATCACAAACAATCCAAACACAATCTTTCCTGTTGCTGTTGTTATAAAACACCTGTTTCAATGTCAGTGCACATGGCAGAGTTGTGTGTATTTGTGAATGGAGCATCACTACAAAAATCTGCTATGTTCCCAAAACCACATCCAGAAGTATTCTACTTTGGTAACATTGTAAAAAAAAAAAAAAAAAAAAAAAAAGATTAAGAAAAATCTTACATTTTCTTAAACATTTTAAGAATATGTGTACATAGAAAGAACTGGAGCTTGTGACATGAAGAAACGATGTCTGAGCAACGAACAGGTGGGTGGAACCAATCCCTGTGGTCACCTGACCAATACCTGACAAAACATTTGTGTCTGTTGTGTGAGAAAATGTGAAAACACGTTAAGGGTTATGCATACTCCTGCACAGCACTGTATTTTGTTGTAGATTGGCAAATATGGGATGTTATATATTACAGTGGCTGGTGAGTGGGTAGGGACAATTGTTTCTTGGTTTAAACAAGCTTCCCTCACCTGTCCCCAGCTTAGACCTCACATTATCAACATGCAGAGCTCCATTCACCGTGAACCCTCCTGAGGGAAACGTACTAGAACCATCCTCCCAGTAGCTCTGTTGGGCAAGTAACTACATTGTTTATTGGCAATGAGTGTTTTCAGGCCAGGATGTTACTACAGCAACTAAATGTGTCTCCAAAGTCATTGTCGGATTTCTGCATATGGGTCAATTATTTCCAGTCGCTTCTCTCACACCTGAAAAATTACATTTTTTCACTCTCCACCGATATATTTGTGTGTGTGTGTGTGCTGTACAACACCCACTGAGCACCAAACACAGCCACGAGTGCAGTACATATAATGTTTTGTCTGAAAACCTAGTTGTAGGTTCAATGACCTGTTCTGTTTCCAAGACCACAACAGTACAACACAGTATACTGTGTTTAAGAAGCATTATTATTTGTGGCCCTACAGGTCTGAGTAACATCAGCAAGGCTGAACAGAATACAAGTCCAGTTTTTTATTTTTTTATTATTATATTATTTTTTAACCTTTTTGGATTCAGCAAGGCTGAATTGCCAGCTGTGGGAGGGCTGGTAAGAATAGGCAAAAGGGAAGAGCTAAATCGTTAAAGCTTGACAAATAGCACTCGGAGAAATAAAACTTAGTACAGCATGATGTCACCTGCACATTATCTGTCAGTAAAATTAGATGTAAAAGTATGCTGGACTTTTTATTAGCTTAATGGCAAGTAACAAAAACATAGTAAAGTTAAAATTACCCATGAGTCACATGACAAGCCTCACGTGAGATCAAACCATTGAGACTTGAAATGACTTTTATCACTTGCACATAAAGAACATATAAAACTAATGTTTGATCCATTGGTTTTACAAGCTTTTAGGCTTCGTCTATCCTGAGTTGTTCTCTGGAATGCCTAAATAAATCAGACTGCGCTGGCAAATTTAATTATAGACATACAATTCTGGAGTAAAGTATCACATGAAATATGGATGAACTTACCAGCTTGCACTGCTGCCACCAAGGGCTTAGAAAGCAATATTTCATGCTAGCACATGTAAATACAAGCAGCACATACACTACAACCAGTGTTTCCCAGAATCTGAGTCTTAATCAAAGCACAGAGTTCACTGGAAGAAACCTGGACACGATAAATGATTAAAATAAACTTGGCATCCAGATGAATAGAAATTCTTTTAAACTTGCTGGTTTCTTGCAGGTAAATGAGTAAACCACATTAATACTTTATTGCATGTTTCTTCCACTCAACAGTTGATGATGTTTACATTTTTTTTACTGTTAATTTAGATTAACCATGTGCCATTCCAATAGCTATCAGATGAAATATATTCAAATCCACAATAACAGCTTTTACAAGTTTGAGGCGCATAACAAGTTGTTACTCGTCTGTAGTTTCATCTAGTGTTGCTTGTTTGCATGTCATATTTTTAATATCTTTGTTGCGATAATGTCTCTGCCATATAAAGTTTAAAAAGAGATGCTCATAGAATACACCAAACAGTTGCCTGTATAAGTTCATGTGTTTCTGCTAAGCTGTTTCAGAAGCCCATGTAGCTTTAAGAGAGGCTTCTGTCGATTGCTGGGTCGGGTTTCCCCACATCTTCCCATTTAATGATACTCTATGGTTTTTGTGTAGGGCTTAGGTCAGGCTAGTTTGCTTTCTAATCAGTCAGAGCTACACCATGGTCATTAAAGCAGGCGTAGGTACATTTAGCAATGTGGGCAAGTGCCAAGTCCTGCTGGGAAAGAAATTTGGCCTCTCCATAAAGCTTACCAGCAGAGAAAATAATGAAGTATATGATGTCCTGATGGCAAGGCTATGCTGAGTGGACTTGATAAAGTTCCATGGACCAGAACCAACAGATGACAAGGCTTACCTAACTGTCCTACTGCCCTAACTTGCAGTAGATTTTGTACCTCTCCACTCTTTGCACATACTTTGGGATCTTGATTTACAATTGAAAAATAAAAGCTTTGGTCTTTGGATGTTTGAGTAACATTCCGGTTCTTGTTCTCTAGGTACTTCTGATCTTGGAACTGGTTCAGAAGGGATGTAGCATAAGCAATGCGATATCCACAGCGCATGCCTAGATATGTCTGTCTCCTGCAAACTCTTGAACATGTTTTCTCTTACATTTCTTTCAAGGCTGTTATCCCTGTTGCTTGTTCAGCTTTTTTCTATCACACGTTTTCCTTTTGCTTAACTTTCCATCAATATACTTGCATACATAATTTTTTGTACACCTAGGTTCTTCAACAATGACCTTTTGGGGTTTGTACATCTTTTATAGGGTGTCAATTAAAGTATGCTAGACAAGTGTAAAGTCAGAAGATTTCCCTATGTTCGTGTAGACCACAAGATGGTCAAGACATAGATTTCTGTGTATTAGATATAATTTCAAATAGTTGTAATTAAGGGTCATATATATAACTTTTTTATTAAAACGGTGACTTAAAAAATACATCAACAGAAATTTACAGTTGTGCAAAATAAAACAATTAATCTCACTGAAAAATGTATATATAGTATATAAATATCTTTTATTATTTTGTCAGGTCCAACATATATAAATATTTACTGCTGGTTACGATGCCAACGTTGATGCGAAAGGATTCTGCACCAATAGGAATAGTAGATTGAAGTCACATGAGACGGAAATCAGGCGTTGTCGGCTCATAGTAGCTCCATAATAGCACTGAGGAATCGCTTCTTCCTGGCGTTAAATTTCTCAGATTCAAGTGTGAGCTAATGTTAAACAAAGGACCTGGCAAACAGTATGACTGAAGGTTGGAATGAAAGCGGTTAATAGATCTGTGCAATATAAGAATTTTGGATGTAAATACAATAAAAAACATTTTTTCAATGATATTCTACGCTTCTGCTTCTTTGTACCTCTCCAATGTACAGAGCCTCCAACTAAGTATATGGTATAAAACAGTAAAAGCTGTATTTTGATAACAGACTCCCTTGCATAGGTAAATACCTGGAAAATTATTGATGGCAATAGATTGTTAATGGTAAGGATTTACCAGGCTGGACTAAAAAGGGAAAGAATTCAGTGATTGTTCTTAAACCCTCCCCTTCCACAGTTCCTCAGTGTGTGGCAGTGTGCAGTAGATGTTTGACAGACAACAGACCTGGTATCAACATAGAAAGTTTAGTTACAGTCATAAACAACATCCAGGAACAAGGGACACATCTGCTTCCACAAAGTAGCTCCAAAGTGCTATATCATGACAACATCTGGTAAACCACAGAAGTGAAGAGGGAAATGAAGAGATATGGAATAACGGGGCAATGAAGAAAGGTCTTCAATTGCTGCAGTTTTTAAAAGGAAATAAATGGATCTTCAAACTATCAAGCACAAATTAAGGAAGCGTTGGGTGCAGTGGCTCAGGAAGACACATCTTTAGCAACTTCAACGTCAGACAGCTCAGGGTGTCTTTAGCTCTTGATTTCACGTTTCCATGCTGTAAGGGAAAAAGGTGCTTACTTGAAAATGGATACAGAAATGTAGCATCATTAGAACAAGCTCGTGAGATTGTAAATACACGTTTTAAACAAACCAAAATGCTGAAATGTGACGTGAAGTTGTGATGATTTTTACTGTCTGAACTGAATTCGGGTAGAAAGATTTAGAATAGTGTGGCCACCTATTAGGCCAATCCAATTTAGTGGGGAGGGGAAAAAGGTTCCATTTCCATTCATTTTTTAAACTGTATATATATATATATATGTATATATATATATATATATATATATATATATATATATATATATATATATATATATATATATATATATAAACTGTACAGAAAGGAAGTATTTTGGTCTTTAAATTTTACTACACCAAGCTAGAATCTGATAACCTGACCAGCCAGCAATATCAATCTGGGACTGCTTCTATTGAATCCGTTTGGGGAAAGCAGGGACATTCAGCACAACCTTCTGAGCTGATTGAACGAGGCGACAACTACTGAGTGCCCACCTACCAAAGGCTGGTTCTAGCCAGTGATGGTATCTACTAAAAATCTAAGCAGCAGGTGTCAAAAGAAACCACAACAAGGTAAGCTAGTCAATGCACTTCTTGCTGTTCTTTGTCCAAAGAAGAAATTGTGGATTCTTGCAAAACAAATGCTATAGCAGCAGCTATCCTGCGCTGTCATGTTTATTTTGGCAAAGAGTACAACTGAAGGTTTGAGAGCATCCTCCTGAAATACATCTAAGACACCATCCCTAGGCATCAGAGGTTCGGCACTCAAATGGTTCGGCTCCTATCTGTCAAATAGGAGCTTTTCTGTTATGATTGGTGACCTCTCCTCATCAATTGCTCCTCTCTCTTGTGGGGTACCACAGGGATCCATTCTTGGCCCTATTCTGTTTTTCTTTACATACGCTGCCTTTAGGGGCGATCATAGGGAAGCACGATCTGTCATTTCATTGCTACGCATTTGATTTTGACTATGAAAGCAAATGACAGTGTCGCACTAAACTCCCTGCTTAATTGTAGTACTGATATTAAGATGTGGCTTTCACACAATTTTCTTAATTTGAATGAAAGTAAAACAGAATGTATTATTTTCAGTACTCCCGACATGCAGAATGGTCCAGCTTTGAGTTTGGGATCTTTGGCATCTTAAACTAGATCAGCTGTCAAAAACTCGGGGGTTACTTTTGATTGCAGCATGAAATTTGATAAGCAGATCAGTAATGTTGTTAATATGAGTTTTTTCCAGGTTTGTCTGCTGGCTAAAGTTAACCCTTTTCTGAGCAGGCACGACCTAGAAAAGGCCATTCATGTGTTTATTAGTTCAAGGTTGGACTAGTCTAATGCTCTATATGTTGGTCTGAATCAGACATCCATCTCACGCCTTCAACTTGTGCAAAATCCTGCCGCTCGCTTTTTAACAAATACATCTAGACGTGCACACATCACTCCCGTTCTCTACATCTGCATTGGCTCCTGGTGCGTTTTAGAATAGATTTTAAGATTTTATGGTTTGTTACTAAAGCTTGTCCAAAATTTTAACTTTGCGGGAGCAAAACCGACCATTGCAGTCTTCAAATAAGTTGGTTATAGAAGTCCCAAGGTCAATGTATAAACTGTGGGGTGATCAGGCATTTGCAGTTGCTGCTCTGAGATTCTGGAACAAATTACCCCCAGATATTCACACTGTTACAGATATCACTCTTTTTAGGTCCAAACTCAAGACATATCTGTTCAGGCTGGCTTTTAATACGTGGCATTGGTGTGACAATTTCATTCTTTTGTTTCTTTGTAACCTTTTTGTTTTATTGTTTTCTATGTTCTCTTTTTTCTATTGTATGTTGTGATGTCACTAATTTTGTTAAGCACTTTGGACACCTGCTGGTTGTTGTAAAGTGCTATATAAATACATTTTGATTTGATTAGATTTATACACACACACACACACACACACACACACACACACACACACACATATATATATATATATATATATATATATATATATATATATATATATATATATATATATATATACTATTATATCATAATTACAAAATATTATAACTGTGGATTACAGTAAGACATTGTTAAGGTTTTCTACTCAGATCAACTTTTAAAAATATCACTGGGGACTAACATAACAACGAACAATAACAACAAGATTTGCGAGCTGAGTTTCATCACGGACTCCCAACACAAGTTATTTAAAGCCCTAGTAATAAACCTTAAGTTTGTAATTGGGATTGAATCAGGACATCCTTATAATCACAATTCTCAAGTCCTCACATTTAATTGTAATGCTTTTCACTGCTGAGTCATCTGCATTATGTGATTTTACAAAGTAAGTGAATAATTTTATGTTGGTGCTGTGGCTAGGGTGACCATTTCCATAACAACAAAAAGGAGGACATTATGCGGCATTTCACAATACATAGGACTCTGGTTTACTCTCATTTATAGTACAATTCGAAAATATTAATGTAAACTGAAAAAGTGTTGGTTCACGGTATTTGTATTAACTCAACACATTGTGGTGTTCAAAAGTGACCACTGACATGAAGTGCAGAGTGCCATAAAGCATAACATGTGGACTTAAATGTAGAAAAATAATTAACAGATGACATACACAATAAAATGTTATGTAAATGACAAAATGTTTGAGGTTTTTGGGTTCTTGTTTGCTTCCGTTTGTTTTTCAAGTTGCGGCCATTTTCGTAAATTCATTGTTGATCGGGTTCTTGTTTTTTTCTTATTCTTTTGATAGCCTTTTATATTCTGTTTGATTTCTTCCCTGTGTTCTTTCCTGTCTACCCCTGGTAATTATATTCCCTCTACTTCAGCTGTTCTGAGCTATTGCTCATTTCTCATCTGTTTACGCTCACCTGCTTGCCGTGCTCCTCTTCTGACTGTATTTACATTGTCTGGTTCTCTCCTTGCCAGTTGCTAGTTTCTTCCATGAACTTTTGCTTCCTGCCACTACATTTGATTCGCTGCTCCCTGCGTCTTTGTTTTTCTGTTCCAGTGTTTAATGTCTGATTTCCTGTGTGAGGATTGCTTGTAACTCCCCTTTTTATTCTTACCACACTCTGTGCCTGGATCTTCCGTTAACCCCAAACAAAACACACAATTTGGTTTGGTTTGTCAATGATGTTTAGTTTGTTACAAAGTGAGCAAAAAGTCCAGCTGATGCAGGGCGTGTTTTATAGGTGTCTAAACTTTAGACTCTAAAGTGCTGTTAAACAGAGGCAATTTGTTTTTAAAAAAAAAAACTTTTTCAAATTACCTGTGTTTTTCTATTTTAATTATTTTTTATATTTTTGCACACTAATACAAAATCACTCCAGAAGAATTAATGATGCCAGCATAAATAACCCCTGAACTGCCCCTTTTTAAGCAATGATCTGCTAATCAAGTTCTATGAGGTTTTAATAGGAACAAAACGACGACTGAAACTTGCAAGTCCCATGATGAAGAAAAGGATTTAATTGAAGATAGAAAAAACAAACCTACAGCAGGCATGAGGAGAAAAAAACCCCCTGCAAAATCAGCAACAAAGAACATGAAATAAAACTGAAGAAACCAGTGATGAGAAAAGGAAACCAGGGAGTTAAGAGAAATGTGTGAAAAATGTGTGGCAGATACAATCATGCAATCAGGAGGAGACGAGGAACAGCTGAGACCAATAAAAACAAAAGAGCTGATAGGAGGAGTGCAATGATAGGAAAAATGCAAAATTTACAAAGAAAGAACTAAGAAAATCCACAAACATCTAAACTGGTAGCAACTAGAAAATATACACAGAAAAAAGCAGAAACATTAAAAAGCCCTAAACTCAAACATTTAATAACAAGCATTAGGAAATGACTAAAGAAAGTCCAATAAGGATCATAACAGCAAAGCAATAGTCAAAATAAGTACACAAAAGAAAATCAAAACCTAAACACCTGGAGACTGTGGTATGCCTTTACATTTTAATTCTCCAAGCTTGGATAATCAAGTTAAAACAAAACAATCACCCCCAATTTACACAAAGTATGATAACCTAAGTTGGAGTTTGAGTTTAAGTAGAAAGCGTACAAAAGAAGAAAAAAACTGTTTAGATTTAAAAGAAATCTTCACGCTCACACATCAGGAAAGGGAAGGATGGACAAAATTAATGCGGCATTTTCAAGTGTCAAACCTGAATCGAGAACTTTTATCAAGAAAATTCAAGGAGAGTCACACAACACAAAACAAGCCTGGGAGAGGTATGAAGCAAAACTATTTCAAAGAGCTCGGATTTCCACTCCTGCGCTTCACGTGTCTGGCTCACCTTCTGTTTGGTTTATTTGCAAGATGTCTGACCAACTGACCACGGCTTTTGCCTGTCAGATTGTAGTGTTGTGAAATCACTGCTTTCCGTGATTTTAAATGCTTTTGAGGTAGCAGGTAGACATTACAGGCAGAGGACAAAATGAGACACAGGGAGCAATAAGGGTGAACCATCCTTTAAACAACAGCTGCTTTTAAGATCAGTCTTTATTTTCTTTTTATTCAAACCTTCTGGTCAAACAATGCCTGCATGTCCCACTTTCTCAACTCAGTTACTCTGCCAAGAGCTACACAGCCTAAAAAAGAAACCCTGCTCCCTGCAGTTATCTAATCCCAATAAAAAGGATGAAATGACTATTTGAAATAGAAACAAGTTTGTAACATAAATCGATCTTTGTTAATCATTTTAAAAAAAAACGTACATTATTTTTGGCACTTCTGATAACCGAGTGTACCATAAAAAAACACAATTTGTACATACATTCACACTTGACACATCTACAAGATATTTGTATGCCATATATTTAAACACTAATAAATTGGTGTCTGAATCAATCTAATGTTGAATAATGAAAAACGGCATTTTAAAGGGGGTATATGATAAGTGAGGTCAGTAATGTCTTTACACAGCATCTGGTGAGACCAGAGATCTTGACTTTGTTGAATCCCACGTAGAAAAAAAGAAAATCCCTGAATACGTCACTACAATGGAATGAAGCTCCTAATTGGTCCTGAATGACTGGAAATGATGCAGAGGATCATAGTGAGTCCAGACTCACTATGATCCTCTGCCCTTTTAGGTATGGGATTTCCAGTGTCAAGAGAACTGTTTCGAGAGAGTCAAAGTCTCAAAGTGCAGCTACAAAAAACAATTTTTACTTGAGTGTATGCATGTGTGTGGATATATGCGTGTCTCTACCACTGTTCCTGGGTGGCTAGAGCTTGGCAGACACACCCTGCCTCCGTGCCAGACACTTCTGTAATCAACACAGGTCAATGAAGCTAGATAGCTGCACCCCTAAGCCTCTCTAACTGGGAAAAGATGTTGTGGCTTCATTCCCCATTTTGCTCAGAGCTCCAACATTTCTTCCAAAGTTGGGGACTGTTCCATAATCATTTCATGATGGACCCTAAAGAGATTTCAAATATCCTGTGTCTGCAGAGCAAAGTTGGAGCTGCTTACCGTGTTACACAATCTGTTGAAGAAGTTAATTTCAGCTTGTGTTTTATGGATAGTTTGATTTCACAATGAGGTTGATCATGTTTTCAATTCCAATTTAAAACAGCTATTTTTTTTCTAACCAGTTTGTTTTCTGTGAATGATCTAAAATAGTTGTATGTCAATGAAATTTCCAAAATCACTATATTAAATGGTTTAACAATCTATACGTTGAATATTATTCTCCACAGTTAAAAAAATATATACTTACATGGAGGCAAAAACCCCTGTAGAAGAAACTGAAAAAGGATAATGTAATTTTTATATAGCAGTTTTATCTTGTTCAGGTGGCCTAGCCTAGTCTTCTGGGAAGAGCCGGGTAAACCCACAGCAGGTTGGAAGTCCAGTGTGGGGCCAACAAAGGTACATGCAAGTCAAACAGTCATGCACTCTGCCTTGTCTGTTCAGTTTAGATCAACAAAATAAAATATAATTTATTATCTTGAGCTGCAGGGGGAAGCGTATATCCAGAGCACATGCAAACTTTACACATTAAAACCTCCAGCTGAGATTTGAAACAGAGACCATCTTGCTCTCACCATTACAGCAGCATGCAGTCCAAAACTGTGCTTGGTTTTATTACTTGACTAAAGGTTATAAAATATTAACTCAAATAAAAAGGGAAGCACTTAATACGTAATAAACAACCTCAGGTTTCCACTGTCAAATATCTCAAGCAGGAACAGGGCTTGAACAGGTTTCACTCGCACACCCAGCAAGAATTACATGACTTAATTGATTGAATATTTTTCCTGCTATTTCACTGCTTCAACCAGACTATGGATTGCTGAAGCTTGAGATATAACTGGTCACTCAAATTGACCCATTTGGCTAATATCCTCATCACACCATCTTTCTTGGCATTAGATGGATTAACTATCCATGGGATAATGTAGCATATGCAATGATCTCTAGCTAAGCCAGGATCACACATTTTATCTAGGTATAACATTTTTTAATAAAAATCCGTTAAATTTCTGAGATATGCCTTGAAATATACTCAGGTGACAGTGAAAGGTCACAGCAGTTACCAAATAATAACATTACTTAAACTTGAGGAACACTATGTAAACGCTCTGTCGGCACTGATAAAGATTTACTATCCTAATCGAGCTGTCAGGTATGCGGCTCTGTACAGCAGAGGTGTGTTTTTGTTCCTTGCCTTCTTCCTGCCGGGTGCGACAGGTGGGTGCCAGCCTCAGGTGTTTTCCATCCACGGCAAGTAGGAGGAGTACTTGAAGCAGGAGTCGGTAATCCTGTTCAGAAACACTTTTTGTTATACTGGGTAAAATCATCCTTCCATCCTTAAAGTAGACAATACATTATGTAAAGGAGATTAAAAAAATAATTCTCTGTGGGAGCTGCAGGCCTGTAAAACCTATAACCAATCTTTGCGGGTCGGTCCTAAGGTTATGGATTTGTCCTGCTCTAACCCATAGACGTTATATACTCACCCCTCTCTGTCCCTCAAGTTCCGAGGGAATCGCCTTATCTATATACTGTCTCTGTATTTGTTGTTTCAGGGTCATCACTGTAAATAAGAATTTAACCCAAACTGAATGCTTGGATAAGGGACACAGTAATTTTTATGAAGTGCCTTATTTGACCTCTTAGGGGCACCCATAATAAATGATTCTTCATTTCTTCACATGTGGACCTACAAACAAGCTAGCATATGTTGCAAAATGAGTAACGGCGTGACAGCAGCACAAATATTTGAATAGCATTGTTTTGTGTTTGTATTCAACATGTTTCGCTTTACTGTGTGTACACTTTAAAGTTCAAACTGCATTTATACAAGTTTGTGTGAATAATAAAGACAACTAAGACCAATAGGATAAGAACTGCCTTGATCAATAATGGCATTGGAGGGTTAAATGTGTTTATATGACAGCAAGCAGCTTTGATCGTACGGTGTGCCTCTAACATGAAGACAAATGAGAATTGGTATTTGATCTTTCTTTTTTTTTTTACCATCATAAGGTCTGAGGCGGATATTGGAGGACAAACATTCAAAATAATATTCCATCACTAATCTCATAATCTAAATGTTGTTTTGAAATTTCTGGATATGCTGATTTTTTGTTTGTATTTCTTCGGCTCTATCCAGATGTTAAACAATGACTTTGATCTCTATTACAAAGCACTGAATATGCAAATAAAAGGAAAAAATCATTACATCATTGCTTTATCCAAGCTTCACTTTGAATGTTCTTGATTCCAAACACTTTGACTAACAAACGGTGTTTCTGTGGTGGAAATTATTACATCGACTTTTCAGAAGCGTTGCCAAGAAACCCTTTTGAAAAGCCTCGTCAACAAACGTGATTTCTTAATGCCTCCAAGTTAAAAGTGAGTGAGGTAAAAAAGAGAAGAAAATAACTCCATTGTGTTCTGGTTCTCTCATCTATGCAAGCAGAGCAAGCATTTAAAATTAACCCGGTGTTTTGTGAATGGAAATGTGCAATAACTTTTTAACACCTCAGAAATTCAAACACAAAATACACAGTATGGAAAAACTGCACCGAATGGTTTGACTTGATGTACCCTTCCCACAGATCCTGTAAGCACATTTCAGGTGCTTGATTTATACTATCCATCTGTGGGGTCTGTAAAGAACAAACTCATGTCAGTCCGTAAAGAATGTAGCAATTTCATACACCGGAGTGACGACATCAAATCTTGGTTTGGGGTGTACCCATATGGAGCCAATCTAAACCTTGTCCACAGTGTGACAAATTTAAAAGAAATATGGTTGTTCAATGGCCCTGGAAAAGACCTGCTTGACAGCTACCCAATAACTCCTGGGTCTGTTTATTTTATACCATAATATACAGATCCAGGTCGGAACCCATGTCAAGTCAAAGTTTAATCAGCTATCATTTTAATAGTTCAGGTATGTGATTTGTTAATGGCTTAAACAACAATCCTCTAGCATCCTGATAAGTTTAAAATGAGTGAATGGAGCACTTGTTGTTCATGTAGATTCCCACAGGATGAACTCCCAATTCCTTTCAAAGGCAGATGTGCATTCAGTCAGGATAGACACATTTGTTCCATGTGTTCAGCTCATGTTGGAATACCGTAGTTACAGGTATCTAACAAAAAGTGAAATATTGTGTATTCACTTTTTAGTGAGTAAAGCTTGTTAAACAGCATCAGGGGTAATTATTTGATTGAATATTTGGGGTGGCGGGGGTGTAAGTTGCCCACTTACCCACCTGTAGCATACTTCAGCTTGGACCACAAAATCGCAGCAAAAAAAACAAAAAAAAAACGTTGTGGATTTGCGAAATAGGTAAGCCAGATGTCCAAGGCCTTGTTTAGTGATTCAGCAGCAAATACTGTGACATAATTGTTCAAAAAGCACAATAAAGAACAGCGGCTAAGATATGACTCAGAAAGACTATAAATATAGCAGAACCTGGACTACATGTTGACTACATTCAAATTTTCTGCACTTCCAGAGACTCCAAGTGGACAATAAAATGTATTTAAGTGCTAAACATGTGGATTTTGCTTGATCTTTCCCTTTAATGTGAGACAAAGGGCCTGCAAAGCAAATCTATCATGGTGTGCAGTACAGTACACCTCTTTTACAGATGTAATTCACCGGTAACAGCTGCTTATATCAGTAATTGTTGTAGCAACAGCTTTTTGTTTCGTGTTGCCATTTGAGCCGGGTCTGGTTTACATCCTGAATGGGAAACAGAGAGAACATAAGGGAAGGATAAAGGCAGAAGTTGATGTTGGAAAGATGCAGGGAAAGAAATAAACTTGTAGGGAAAGTATGACATGGCACTGCGAGTTACTGTGTCCTGTTTTTAGTCAAAGTCAAAGTTTTAACATAAGTAAACATTTTAGGAGGAACTGCGGAGTAAATATATAGTCGCACTGCAAGGAGCACTTTGTGGATGCCATCCCACTGGTCACCATAGCTTGTGTTGGAGGTAGAGCTTGAGAACTTGCCAGTCCAGCATCATGAGAGTGGTCACAAAGGTAACTCAAAATCTCTCCTTTAAAACAAATTTTACACTGCTTTCCCCCTTTACAATAATAATAAAAAAAAGATTTGCTGGACTATTAAAGTTATTAAGAAAGAATCCTCTTCTACTGTAGATGATTTCCAGAAACATCTGATATACAAGCGTTTTTAAAAGTAAAAGATTGTTTTTTTTATAGAATCTTTTATATATTCTTATTCCATAATAAAGGTATTTGCGGCAGAAAGAAAATCACATGGTTGACAGAGTCTGTGCGAATGAGGGGGCTCTCATATGCATGCAGAGGTGACTCAGCAAGATCCGGTTCTTCAAAGTGAGGCATTCTGAATCTTCTGATAAGGAGTCACAGTCTGAAAAACTGATGGAAGTTCTTTTACCATTGAATCCCTCTACCTTTAACCCCAGAGAGTGATAAGTATTTGATAAAGTGATACAATTAAATATTATATCAGCTTAAATATAATGAATAGCAGTCTTGTATAGTAACGAAGTAAAAATACTTCACTACTGTACTTAAGTATATTTTGGAGTACTTTATACTTTCCTCAAGTATAACATTTTTTGATACATTTTACTTTTACTTCACTATATTTCCGAACTTAATTGCATACTTTTACTCCAATACATTTGTACAGTGTTTGGTTTAGTTGCTCATTACAAAAAAAAAGCGAGAGTGAGAGAGAGAAAGAAACCTAAATGTTTTGACCCCACCTACTGATAACGTTACAGGTGTATTTATTAGCAGGTTTACCACTTCCTGTAGGGTAACTAAGCCTGGTTTATCACTTAACCATGTTCTTAGTATACACCCCCTGGTCTAAATTTTACCTGCACTTGGTTGTGTACAATTTTAAAGTGTATAGCACTGACCTTACTTGAAGAAGGAAAACTGAAAGCTTACAAAAACGTTGTATTTTCTATTTAAACTTGGTCTAAATTTCTCCTGAACTTTGTTGTTTATATTATTTTAAGTGAATTTGAACTTCAAAGTTTACCAAAATATAAAAAATGCCATTCAAACTGCATTTGCCTTATTTTACTTTTTACTTATACTTTTTATTACATTACTTGAGTACATCTATTTTTACAGTAGTTTTCATACTTAAGTACAAACTTTCAGATACTTTAAGACTTTAACTCAAGTAACATTTCAGTCAGTGACTTGGACTTTTACCAAAGTCATATTTTGGAGAGGTACTTATACTTTTACTTGACTCTGAGATTCTAGTACTTTATACAACACTGATGAATAGTGTTTGTTTCAACTGTAGAAATTTGTGTTTGGATAGTGTTAATTTATGTTTTTGTTTATTTTTCTTTGTTTATTGAATCATTAAAAAGATGAGCTTCATGTGATTACTAGTGAGTACATTTCTTTGTTACATGCAACAAAATCTCCTGATGCTTTCTTTAAGGCCCTGTCCACAAGGAAACAAGAGTAGGTGTATCTGTGTTAGGTTGCTTTCGTGTTTCCATGAGTACATGCAAGCTATATCTTTTCTTAAAACAATGACGTCGCCATTCTCTGTAACCCGCATGCTGACAAATAACAACAAAGATGGCGCCGTTCGGTATCGCGTTAATGCTAAGGCAAATACTTGCTTTATGGCTGTCTGTAGCATCCTCTGACTCTTTTCTAACGAGCCCCCTTCACATGAAGTGACCCCTGCAAACCCACATTAAGATTACACTGAACATGTGTAAATGTTTGTGTCTGATCCCCTGCCATGGTGCTGTGGTTACTTCACATGAGTGTTTTTGTGCAATGCCCTGTGTTTCTTGCATGTTTCTTTGTCAGTGTCACAGTGCCACTAGTGGGCCTGCCATGCCTACAACAGGTTTTTCACTTGTGCTACATCCTTTCGTGTGGATGCACATTTTCTCTTAATTGTAAAGAGCAACCGCACCCGGTCGGCAGTGAAACACCCTCGGTGAACCCAGCTCCTTTATACCCTTCTGGCGACCCCCACTTTAAATATTACTTTGGATGCAAGACGCTTTGAACAGAAAAGTATGCCTCTGCTTATTTAATCTACTAAAGAAAGAGACACGGTTACAGACACATCGACGCTGATGGGCTCTTGATCGGCAAGACGCCCCGACTGTCCATCTCACAAACATTATACAGGAATCTAGGTACACACCCATACACTTCCTAACTGTGTCATCCGTGGAGAAACTGCGTCACCTCCGGGGTGTTATCTGATAGATTTGTGCCATATCCTTGTGTCCGGTGCTATTCAAGTGTGGCATGCAGTTGTGGGTTAAGCGGTTCGTTCCACTTGACCCAGTTGATATCTTAACATAATCGTTTATGAAAATCTACCGTGTTCTTCTCTGTGTAGACAAGGCCTTGATGTCACAATAAAATATCTACCTGATTAAGAGAACTCCCCCTCCAGGTTTATTTTTAACAGCCTTATCTATCAGAATTGATGAGACCTGCAAAATTATTTTTACAATTGTTAGATGTTATTTAAAGTGGACATCTACTTCACTTAAAGGCAACAGATGGAAATTGAACTCCTCAGGTGAAGCGCTTCTGCATTTTTGTTCCTTTGTTTTTTTTAAAAACACAGCTAACTTAACACATCTAACAGATTGGATCATTTGTAGCTGTCACAATCTCCACGTGTTTGGAGTTTAAATCTATATGTTTGTATTTGGACAAGTTCTTTGTTGTTATTTTTCCTGGACCCTGCTATCTTTAGTTATTCCCTTATGTGTGTTGTTCTTGGGTGTTAGAGTTTTTGGGCTTCTGGTTTATATTTTCTAGATGCTCCCATTTTACTTCAATCTTTTTTGGATTTATTAGTGCATTTTGTTCTCAGTTCATTCTGTGTACATTTTGTTATATTCTCTGTTAGAATACTTCCTTCTGCTTTTGTTCTTTGCATTCCTCCCCTCAGCTCATCCCTTTCATTGATCTCAGCTGCTCCCCATTTTCTCTCTTGATTTCTCCCCCGCCGTGTTGTCATGTTTTTCTGCACTCCTGTATTTAAGCTGCCTGGTTGTCATTTCTCATTTGCTGGGTACTTCCGTTGCTTGTACTGAATGCTACTGTGTTGTACTCCCCGCTCCATGTTTCTCTGCCCCTCTCTTCATGTCCAATGTTAACTTCCTGAGTTTCCGGCCTAATCCCCTCATGTGTTGTAGGTTTTCTGATATTAATTAAGTTTTTTCCCACCACCATGCTCTGCGCTTGGGTCCTCCCTTGAGCCCAACCATGACAGTAGGCTTATTAAGAATACATGTATACAGAGCAACATGCTGTACTGTCTCAGCTGCTGATAGTCCCCCAAACAATTAGATTAGCTGTTGTGACAGTATTAAGGCTAGGATTTTTTGGTTCACTTTACTAAGTGTACGTAGTGTGAAAGTAAACCAAGCCAAATATAAGTGTGTAATGTTTTGGCAAAAGAGGGACTTTGGTGTTCAAGTATCCTGGTGTGTTGTTCACTAATGTTCGGAGAATGGAGCATTAGATAGAAAATTGGCTGGGGCATCATCTGCAGTGACTGTAAAAAGGTGACAATTAGTTGTATTAGGTTTGTTCAACTTATTTTATAAGTTGTCTACGTAGTTATAGAAATGGCAATTTAGTTACTTGTTATCTATTGAAGCATATTGAAGTTGTCTCAAGATTCCCTTTTTAGAGTGCAGGATGCCTCCTTCTGAAGTAATTCTGGCTAGGTACCAGAGAATTAAAAGGAAACAAATTAATTTCTGTTATGTTGGGGTCCACATGCCATGAGTAATAGTGTCACTACAGGTGTTCCCCTTGGAGCCTAACATACATAAGCAGTAAACACTGGCTGGACAGATAGGTACTGTAGATGGACAATTATACAAAATACAAAAGCTCTGGAACAGGATTTTTCACACTTCACTCAGCAGGCAGAAACAAAGACATCCAGTGCGGTGCGAAGAACAATTCAGACCTTCTTGCTTAACATTGGAAGAACTGCATCAGAAAGAAAACAGACTACTCAAGACAAGGTTGTAGGTTTTACTTGCAGATTAACATCTGAGCCTTAATAAAGGGCTCACACTGTATACTTTTTTTGAATCCAATGATTACCATCTAATGCTTCACAGCTGTTGTATTGCTAACTTACACTTATAAATTGGTTTGAAGAGTCACCTCCACTAATCTGAAATAGCTAAATGTTTCTGTGTGTGTGTGTGTGTGTGTGTGTGTGTGTGTGTGTGTGCTTTTGATCATGTTATGGATTTAAAGTAATGCCCTGAAACGGCTCATGATTCCTTATTACTAGGTATTTCTAGGTGATAGCAGTCCATGACAAGTATGGTTAATCCCATACTAAACAATTCCATTTTTTAAACACATTTTACCATTGTGTGGCTTTACAGTCTTTAAAAAACATTATAGACATTTCAGTAGCATAAAACAGTAATCATTGCTACTGACTCAGGACTTGGCCATCCAAATAGGTGGGCTCAGCAGACAGATGAGAACATTTTGAAGGTGTTTATGCTTGATTAGGGTAGATGCATCACACTTTATCAACTCCATTCACTCTTCCTATGTGCTTTGCCAGATACTCCCTACTAAAAACCGCTATTTTAACCCCTGGCCCTGGCTGATTGTCACCAGGTGGCCTTAATAGGTTGTCTGCAAGAAGGATTATGTGTGTGAGGGCATGTGCTTGTACACATATAGAGATACATTACAAAAACTTGAGAGAATAGTGACATGGAAACTCACCAACTCACAACATGCACCACAGTGTTAAAGATACAGATGTGAGCTCAACTGTACAGTGCCGTCCTTGGTTGGGAGTCTGCCTTTTTGTCTGGTTTTGAGTGTTTTAAGCAGAAAAAAATTCCTTTTACACTGAAGTACTCACATCTGTCTAGGGTTATTAGCGTGTGTTTATAGCTTTATCTCATACTTTCAGTATCTGGGCTTCTACTTGATGTCTTGAGGGACAGACCGAGCATAGAAAACCCCTTCTGCAATGTTCTAACAGACAATCACAACCTAATAAATGCTGTCATATCTAATCAGTTATGTTACAACACAGCCAACTGGAAATAAACAATACACTGTATCAAAGCCCAAACTGCCTTATTGCAGACATATCCCAAAGGTAAAATTTGATATGTGGTGCATGATTTTAATTTTTCTGCTATGTTTATTTTTTGGTTGCTTTCATGAAAACTAAAGCATTCACTTCTGTGCATCTTTGCATATCCTGTTTCAGTTTTTTTGTCACAGTCACTGGGGTTGCTGGTGCTTCTTTTTCTGCTGTCAGTCGGCGAGAGGCGGGCAAAACTGAAATGAAACAATCATTCACTCATACGCTTAGTGGTAGCCTTTCAATAGCGAGTGCTCAGGCACCACCCCTATTAAAATGTAATGGAAAAAAAGTGTAGACGCAGTAAACAAATTCTGAAAAAAACTAATTATCATATCTGTTCCCTCATAAAATTTGTGACATTAGATTTTTCATTATTCACATTCTATTTCAGTATTATTTCAGGTTTTGTATGTGTGTGTGCAAGTCATGTTTCTTAAATGAATCATGCCCTGGTATTTTACACATGCAATCTGTCATGATTAGGTTTTTGTTTGTTATTTTTGATTTTTCTTGACTTGAATCAGCCACTCCCCTATCAACCTGTCACCTCTCAGCCACCAGCCACTATCCCACAGACAAAACTAAACGGATTAAAAACTGATATAAAAGACCAAGGTAATGGTAAACTTGCTGTCCAGAGCAAGATTAGATCCTGACTCTTGAAGTCATCCTCTCCACTTCCCCTCCATCGTTCTTGTGAGGACCTTTTAATTTGTCAAACACTTTACAATGTTTACCTTTAGCTTTCATCCATTCATGCTGCAGCTAGGCCTTAATGCTCTGATGCTAAATAAAAAATACAAAGTGAGAAACCAAAAATGTCAATGAAAACAGCAGTATGAAATGCTATAAGTTTACAGGTATACTCAGTTCAAGATGACTTTAGTAAATATTTTGCACTAGAGTTGTGTTAGAGCTGGCCTTGCTGTTTACAAGACATTTCATGCTTCCTGGGGCCAGAACATTTTTACTACTGTAGACATCTTTATGTGGCCTCTTTTAAAGGCAAACAGTTTTTAAAAGACTATGGAGCTGCAGAGAGGATTTCTTCCCGTTGGATAGCAAACAACCAACCTGGAACTCTTCAAGTGTTTACATATGATAGTTGTGGTGAAGAACTGTTACAAGTGCAGCATTTATGAGTTCAATGGAAATATATAAAGCAGAGGTGTGGGCTCGATTTATGTGATAGAATCAAATCAGGCTTGAGTTGGAAATTTGATGACTTTAGACTCAATTTAATGAAACAGTGAAAGACTTTGGACTTGACTCTGACTTTTACACCAACGACTTGTGATGTCCCTTCGATTTGAAAAGACTTAATATTGTACACCAAACAGAAATCGTGCTACAAAAGAAAAGCACCAGGCACCAACGATGGAATTGTACCAAGCGTGCAGTCCAACCTGCTACCACCCTCCACCTTCCTCCTGGTTCCTCTTCTTGCTGCTGCTACAAGCACCCCGCAACCACCGTGTTGTTTACCTGCTTTTCATCTGCATCCCAAAATGACACCAAAGACAGGTATGGATGTAGAGAGATCCCGTCTTTGTTATCAGGGAGGTCTCTACAAAGCTGTAAAAAGGAAAAAAGACTCACATGGCATCACCTAAACAATGGGTGCGCTACCAAACTCTGTATCATAATGTTAAGGTACATTGAGTAAGATCATAAATCAAGTATTTCAGACTGATTCTTAATTGCAATATTGGAGAGAGAGAGGAGAGTGCTGCCAGGTGTGCCAGACTGCATCAAATGTGCGGCCATTGTATTGGGTGATGGACCCAGCAAAACGCTCCAAGATAGATAGCAACGGTGATGTCTTGCTGTGTACTTAAAAAATAATTATGAAAAAATGTATTTTAATATCCCTGTGTTCTTTGTCTTTACCATATAGTTTGCTCATTTGCCACAAATGCAATGCTTGCAATACTTCTGTTATAGTTAGATTTAATACCAGAATTGAGTTATTATTTTTTTTTCTCATGAACATTTGTCGGTTGTAAATTGACCGTTTAAATGAGATACAATGTTTTTTAATTCAGATTATCCGCTGTGTTTTAGTTGTCACTTATGCATTTTCTTAAATCGGTTTAAAGTTAGATTTGTTCATTTCCAGCTAGTTTTCATAATCACCACATCAAGCACAACAAAGAGACTATATACAATTTGATTTTGCTTGCACAGGGTGATCAAAAACACAAATTTGAGTTGGGTAAATGAGTGGGCTGAAAATTAACGTAGAGAAGCAATAACAACTAACATCCTCTCAACATTTGAACATAAGCAACAAATGATGAATCAAAGCTAGTAAATTGAGTAAAGCTTAATGTCAGTTTAAGAAATCTTGAGGGTTCACAAATGTATTTATAGAGCCTGGAAAGTCACAGATTTCAATGTGTACATAAGTTACAGTGTTTGGAATCTGAAACACAAACAGTGTATCCAAGCAGGTAAATAACAGCACATTGAAATGTTACTCATACAATTTTGTAAAATGAAGTTTTAAAATGCAAATAATTTTCATTTTGTATAGAAATTTGATTATTTTGTATTATGCATCTTCTCATTATTAGGGATCAGATAATGTTCTGTATCTGAGTCAGGCATGTGGTTTTCTGACTGCTGTCTCTCTGTCCAGAGAAATGATAATAGTGAAGCAATCTCAAAAAGATACATCACATAAACCACAGTTGACCAATTTATCCAGGCTTTCCCCTCAACTCTCTGATGTCCCAGGACATGGAAAAGTTGCAATTTAGTGGATAATTTCATTTCTAAAATCAAAACTGTTATTTACCCCATTGCTCCCACCATAACAATAAATAAATAAATAAATAAATAAAAATCGCTAGACAACAAAAAGCTCCCTGGACAAACTTCACGTCAGTTAGAAATGGAAAAACAGAATTTTGAAAAGCTGAATGCCGGTACGGTAAAAGTTAGTTACAAGCGCACTTTGGCATCTATAAGGACAAGCATGAATCTTTTAACCTAGCCTGGCTAGTCAAATCAAGGTCTGATTACAGCTAGGCCACCTTTAAAATAAAGGGAGCCTGTAATACAACGTGAAGTAGGCTGGTTGGAAGAAAATGAATAACAAATGAGAAACAAAGATAATAACCTCTGGCAGTCTGGAATAGGTTAATTCCAGGCAATTTCAAGAGGTTTAGGACTCCAGCAAGCCACAGTGAGCGTCATTATCCACACATGGAGAAAACGCGGCGCATTGATTTACTTTCACAAGAGTGGCTTGTCGATCAAAATTACTCCGACAGCACATCATTGCTGTTTTTACCAAGGAGGTCACAACAGAACACGGAAAACCTCTAAAGCACCAAGGTTAGGATCTTGAGTTTGAGATTAGAGAGACGACAGAGACTTGGCAAAAATCTATCCATTGGAGAGTTCGAAGGCCAAAACCACTGCTGTCTGAAGACAAAACAAAGAGCTGTCTCACATTTGCCAACAACCACATTGATCATCTTCAAGATGTTTGAGAAAATATTCTGTGGACAGATAAAACAAAAGTGGATTTATTTATTTTTTTTCAAAGATGTGTGTTGTGTTGCATGTCATAAAACTGGCTTGTCTCGGGCTACTTTTCTTCTTCCCACACCAGAACTATAATTGACAAAAAAAAATCCTGAAGGAGAGAGTTTAGTCTTCCACTTTTGACCTTAAACTTTTGTGCGTTTGGATTGTGTTGCAAGATCATGACCTAAAATGCATCAAAAAGGCAACCTCTATGCCTAAAAAAAAAAAACACATTTTGGAGTGGCCAAGTCAAAGATCAGAGGTAAATCCCTCTGGGATAGGCATGAAATTAAACAGGCAGTTAATGCTAGAAAAAACCCACAAATATGACTGACTTGAAAGAAATCTGCAAAGAAGATTGGGTCAATCCACAGCAATTTAAAAAAACCCTTGTTGACAGATTAAATTAAGATAACTACCTCCCTCCTCTCAAAGCCTAGTCACTAAACCGTTGCTGCTCTGAATATGCTGTTTAACAAGTTGTTGAAGAATGTGCTCTTAAGAAACTTTTATGTCATAGCTACAGCTTAAATGTGTCTTTTAGTTATGTTGCTGCAAGAGGTGCGAATCCCTTTTTAAAGTTTTTAAATGAGTAGAAACATGCTGTCGTTATGACACACTGTGCTGGGAAAATTATACTTTTTATAATTGTTTTTTTTTTTTTTTTTTTTAGAAATGACTAACTTTGTATACAATAATTTTGCAATTGTTCAGTTTAGAGGCCATGTCCTCAGTGCAGACCGTGCAGCTGAGCAAGACTCTAATAGGCAGTAATTGCCATGTTTCCCGTTTATTTTTAATGCTGTCAGGGTTATTACAAGAGAGCCTTTCATGCCCGTGGTTTTAGGTTTACACTGTTTGTCTTTTTGTTCAGAGGAGTGTGACCAGGGGCAGTGACATCTGCTGAATAAAATATCATCCACATATGGATGCACCGACCCCGCTTGCACCTAACGAAGCAAAGAACCACAAAAGCGACACAAAATTCAAAGACGATATAGTCAAAGTGAATTAGTCACATTTGTGGTCATCTTGTAAGCAATATTTTTGCTGAGGCTCCTTCTCAAACACGGGTTGCGTGTCCATGTAGCATACGCATACATACACATGAGCACTTTGGCACATACTAAATAAAAGATTGGACCCCAGTAAACCAATCCTGCACACATATGCTGAGCACAGCGTCAGCTTCCCTGCCGTATTGTACCACTGTATGACATTCTGCAGGATAGGGTTACAATTTGCAAACCATAACATGGGTCAGAGTTGAGTGAGGTGGGGTTGGACTAGGCGACTATTATTTTTTCCCTGCTCATACTAATAATGTGCTTTTTATCAGTATCAAAGTTTTTTTTCCAACAATATCACTGTGTACTTAAAAAAAAAAAAAAAAAAAACGTATTACACATAGTGACAGGAAGCAGGGGATTTGGCACACGTCAGTTGTGGTGGAAATGACGTGTGCCCAAAGACACGTAACTCTTTGAAACAGTAGTGGTGTAGCTGCTTCGTGGGAGAGCAAGTAACATTTAACAGCATTTTATTTCCACTCTGTGAACTTTCTCACTGCTTAATCACAGATAATTATCCAAGCTTTCGGGAAGTTGTGGCATAAAAGGGGAAATTTAGGTATGGGAAAGGGGTGTTCCTGTCAGTGTGCATGGAAAAGACCATGCATACAGCAAAGCCAAAGGAAAGTGCTGACTGCGACTCACAATGAGATGTTGAGTGTTTCATTAATTCACTCCATAAAGGAAAGGGGAGACCACAGCTGATCTAAACTTTCTGTTTTATGCCAGTGTGCCCGTATCCTAAACCTGTTAATTTCTCACTAGGTTTTGCTTGGCTTGTTGATTTATGTTTACTGTCCATAATCCCAGAATTCCCCGTTGAGAACCAAATTAACAGGGTTCAGGAGTAAGTTCATTCAAAAGCTGAAACAGAAAAAGGCATACCTAGTCACACTCATTCCTATGACTATTTTAAAATAACTAGTAATCCCAACATGCATTTGTATCTGGAGTAGATTCTTGTTAAAGGGATGGTTCAGATTTTTTGAAGTGAGATTCTGTGAAGTGATTATTGGTGAATGTTCCCTTCCCTGTGGTAGAAAGTTGTCACATTACTGTTTACTAGAGAGACACAACTATCTGTTTTAGCTTCAGCTGTATATAAAACAACTCAAACAGAAAATGTTGATGCCAACATGATATATATGCTATGTTAGAACAGATTAACAATCTACCACTGCACAACAGACTTGTTAAATTTTGTTCTGTTTTTTTAGCTGAACAGCGTTTGTGTTTCTATGTGAAATGACCTGATTTAGCAGATCAGCAGACGGTAAGTCTCCTATGATAAATTGTCAAACAAGTATGAGACCTGGAGAGTATAGGTAGATAAAATCTTTGGATTTTGAGTCAGTTGTGCAAAGATGATGATTTTTGGTTGATATGGATGGATTGAGAAAGCCAGCAAGGACAATGAAGGTAAATCCACATGGAACCATGAACGTTGTTCAGATCAAAACGTAAACAGGCTTTGTTGTGAAATCAGAAACTATTAATATCCACTGATATAGTTTTTCAAAACACAAAATTTAACATTTTTAGTTTGAATTGTTTTAATCTGCTATAGTCTGCTAAAACACACATTGTAGATTTAACAAGTTGTCAGGTTTCCTCTCTGAGGATGTACTTACTTTTCAACAAGCACATGACAATGTGGCATATTTCTACATCAGGTTAGGCAACTATTGCTTATGATATCCTAACAGAATATCAGATATAAAAAAAAACTAAAGCTTTTAACATCTGTAGACAATTAGGGGAATAACTTTGTTGCTCAGATCCACAAATCCCCTCAGAGACCAAAGTGATTTAACTATGGCAGAAATATGGAATTTATTGGTGTTGGCCACATATATGTGAGTTATAGTCTGGTTAGCACCGCAATATGTAAACAGCAGATTATTTTAATCCTGTATATTGCAAGGTGGGGCCTCCATGGGTTAAACCTGTTTGTCCAGCACATCCGACAGGTGCTCAATAGGATTCAGAGATTCACTATTCCTTAAATATGTTTTTTTTCTTCCCATTTCTGGGAGGGTGCATTGCCCTGGTGAAATAGACTGCAGTGCTCAGGACAAAATGCATCCATTCAGACACAGAATCCTAGTCTCACATGTTACCCAGATATGCAACTCAAACCCACCTGACCATCTATATCAGGAGTGTCAAACTCTAGCCCATCTGGATGTTAGTCCTGCAACTTTTAGACGCCTCTGGTCCAACACACCTGAATCAAATGGAATTACCTCCTCAGTATGCAGTCAAGTTCTCCAAAGTCTTGCTGATGACCTCATTATTTGACTCAACTGTTGAAGCAGACACATATAAAAGGGCTGGAGTTTGACACGCCTGATAAATATGATATAAAGGAAATGGGGAAACTTTAGCCCATGCCACCTTCATGCTACAGCTTGTATGCTCACAATATGTTGTTGTTGTTGTTTTTTTTGGTGTTTTGCAGCCCTACACTTTGTTTTTGGAGGTTAAGGCCAGAGTCCATTACTACACCAAGATTGCGGGCCTGATCAGTGGTTACTACCTGAAGCAACTGAAGCTGTGTGCTAACATTTGATTGCTCCTCTATTGGCCCAAAAATTATCACTTCAGTTTTGTTTTAATTCAATTGAAGAAAATGTTGGCACATCCATGCATTGATTTCTTCTAAGCATTTGCTCAATGCTTGGATGGGTTTTTGTCATCTGGTGACATGGTGATGTAAAGCTGTGTGTCATCTGCATAGTTATGTTTATCAACTGAGCTAGAGGGAGCATGTAGATATTAAAGAGGAGGGGACCCAGGATGGACCCTTGGGGAACCCCACATGTGATTTTTGTCATCTCTGATGTAACATTACCTACTGATACAGAAAAATTCCCTGTCCTTTAAGTAGGATTTAAACCAGTTGAGAGCTGTACCAGAATGGCTGACCCAGTTTTCCAGGCGATCTAACAGAATGGAGTGATCGGCAGTATCAAATGCTGCACTGAGGTCCAATAATACCAGCGCTGTGGTTCTTCCACAGTCTGAATTTATATGGATGTCATTAAACACCTTGATAAGGGCGGTCTCTGTACTATGGTGAGCACAGAAACCTGACTGGAAAACATCAAAGCGGCTGGTCATTGTTAAGAAGGTGTTAACACAGCTTTTTCAATAATCTTATTGATGAAGGGGAGGTTTGAAAAGGGGCTGTAGTTCTGTAGAAGTAGTTTGTCCAAATTGTTGTTTTTTTTCAGCAGTGGATTGATAATTGCTGTTTTAAGAGACTGGGGGAAAACACCTGACAAAAAAAAAAAAAAAAAAGAGCAAGTACTGACCAACCTTTAAGAGCCATGGCAAAAGAGTTCTGTATATTTTCAGCATTTGGAGGGTAGTAAGCAAGATTTCTCCTCAACCCATCTAGGTGTATTTCAAACACAACATTCTCTGCCATCTATCTCTTCCCATGCCCACACCTTCTAAACTGGCCCTTGTTACCCTGGGCACAGATCAAGTATCCCCCTTTGAAATTTAAGATGGGATCAAACAGAGAGGGGGCTTTTGATATTGCAGTCCCACGTTAACCAGTAGCCTAATGGAGAGATGCATTGGGAAAACAAAGGAACCAGGGTAAATCATTTACTAACTTTGTTAAGGCACAATGGCATGCAATCATTGCTTCGATATGTATTTGAATTTCAAACTTACAGTAAGGCACGGCACATGACTTTTGAAAACCTTAAAGACAAATCTGGAGTCTATTGATTATTTTTATTTCACTATTTGTGAATCCATTACAATTGATGAATATGTTAAAATGTTTTGGTTAAGCTGAAATCTCAAACCACTTCGCTTGTTAGACAATTTTGTTTTTGTAAAGTAAATTGATAATAAATGTATTCCTTTAAATTAAATTGGCTTTGATCACAATCCCAAAAGTAGCTTTTGCCCTGCCAACAGTCACTTAAGACTGCAAGAGTAGATTTGAATGAAGTTACATAAATGCAGGCCAGAAAGCTACTATAAGTGGTATGGGAAGTGGCCAAGTTACTAAATGGTTATGTACTGAAAGGCAACTTCATTTTGCTCTTGCTTCCTATAATTGTTTTCAGATTTGACATTCGGGGCTCTGTGAGACATTTATACTTAGCTAGCAGTTTTACTTGTTTGGAATCTGACCAAATCATTGTTTTCTGGTCAGTGACAGTTGTTTTTTTTGCAGTTTATATTTACCACAGGAAAAATTAAGTATTACTATTTTCACTGGGAAAGAATAGTTATTCCATGCAGTTGAAATGTGTGCATTAAAAAAAAAATCTTTATTAGGGTTATGTACTGCTGACTATGAAGTTAAAACCATTCATAACAAACTTTAGCTATTTTAAGGCTAAAGGGGGGAATTAAAGGACACTTTGGAAACATAAGACCTCAATTGGAAATACAAATCATGCTGGAGATCCATACTGGAATGGAATGGATAATGCGTACGGCATGTTGGTGCCACGGGTAGCTGACGTGGCGCTTGGCTCTGCAGTCTTTTATTTATTTTATTTTTTGCATTTGTCTGTGTGTTGTCTGCTCTCTTCAACCATTTGTTGATCATTTTCATTGGACAGGAAGTCCTCTTCGGACCTTTTTTTTTTTTTTTTTTTTGCTTCAATCAATTTTGCTTTCAATCCGCTTGGTTTATGTCCACTCCCTGGCTAAAAAAAAAAAAAAAAAAAAAATGCTGCTTCTCAACTCTAATAACCCGGACTTACACTGCCACTCTGTTTTTCATCAAAACCTGGCTTGGTGATCACACCCTGTACTGAGCCCGTCTGATGCCAGGCTTCCAGCTGTTCCAGTCTGTTTCTAACAGACTGCGGCTCACTCAGGGGGAAAAAAAGGGAGGAGGAATCTGATTTTACATGAACGAAGGTTGGTGTACTGATGTCAGAGTGTTACATAAGACATGTCTCAGCTGGAATACTTTTTTATTTACTGTAAATCCTTTTATTCACTGAGAGAGCTCTCCTCGTTTATTCTGGGTGACCGCTGACACCCAGTGACATGTCCTGCTCTTCTAGAGCAACTTTTTGTCTCCTGGAATCTTCTCCATGCTCTTCAGACTCTGCTGGGAGACACAGCAAACCATCTGGCAATGGCACATTTTGATATGCCATCCTGGTGGAGTTGGACTGCCTGTGCAACCTCTGTAGGGTCCATGTATCTCCCCATGCTACCCACAGTGAGGGGATACCTCACTAGTCAAATGCAAAACTACTGAAGAGTAGTCAAAGACAATATGGAGGGAAAAATGTCTGATCGTCATCTGCAAAACAATTCCTGTTTTTTAAGGTTGTCTCCTTGTTTGGAGCAGTGCATTTCCTACAGTCTTTCACCGAGAAATTGTATAGCTGTACAGAAATATTTTATTACAGTGTTACATTTCTTTGTAATACCTTTTTATTCAAAGTTTTCTGAGTTTCAGTTTGAAAACCACATAGTATAGAATATAGTTCAAAATAAATTAAAACAACAAATTGGTTTACCTTTACACACATTTTTATCTGTCCAAATACCTCAAAAATATCCATGCCACACATTTGAGATGATTCAAAACAACTTCCTATACAACTGTGTCGTATCTGAATCTTCATAATGCATGAATGTTTTCTAAGACAATTAAGTGTTACCCTCAAAAGTCTAACTTTAAATAGTGACTAATGTGTTTTAATCAAAATCTAGTGTCAATAACCTTGAGGCAGCTCAAGACAGCAGTTTTTATACATTTTTTGTTGTCTTTCTTAACCTGGCTAGCTAGATTGATAATGTGTAGCACCATGTTCTGCACATCATCAATCTGGGACTGCTCCCATTTAAAGGCGGGACATTCAGCAGAACTTTCCGAGCTGATTGGGCGAAGTGACACCTAATGCCAGCCTACCACAGGTTGGTTTTTGCCAATCATGGTATCAAATTAAAACATAAGCAACACTATCTTGAGAAACCACAAGAAGGTAAGCTAGTCAAGGCATTTCTTCCGGTCCTCCCTTAAAGAAGAAATTGTGTATTCTTACCAAACAAATGATGTTATAGCAGCAGATATGTGTGTATCCTCCTGTTTATTTTGGTTCAGCCATGGTCTCATCAGCTCTTGTTTTCACCACAACTGGTACTGCAACATGATTGGCCCGAACCGTTTTTGGTTCGGACACAAACGGTTGAAGCTGGAGGAGTACAAGATGGATTCTCATGTGTTTGTATGTTCATCTTGCAGGCAAGGTTATCCCTTTCTCTGAGTTTAAAGCTTGTGGCAAGACAAAACATAAGGATCCAGTTTTCTTATAGGCTATCTAGCATAATCGGTCAGGCATTTCCCAAAGTCCGTCCGTCCGTTGTCTTCCGCTTATCCGGGGTCGGGTCGCGGGGGTAGCAGCTTCAGTAGGGAGGCCCAGACGTCCCTCTCCCCAGCCACTTGGGCCAGCTCCTCAGGAGGAATCCCAAGGCGTTCCCAGGCCAGCCGGGAGACATAGTCCCTCCAGCGTGTCCTGGGTCTTCCCCTGGGTCTCCTCCCGGTGGGACGTGCCCGGAACACCTCTCCAGGGAGGCGTCCAGGAGGCATCCTGACCAGATGCCCGAGCCACCTCAACTGGCTCCTCTCGACGTGGAGGAGCAGCGGCTCTACTCTGAGTCCTCCCCGGATGACTGAGCTCCTCACCCTATCTCTAAGGGAGAGCCCAGACACACTACGGAGAAAACTCATTTCAGCCGCTTGTATCCGGGATCTCGTTCTTTCGGTCACGACCCAAAGCTCGTGACCATAGATGAGGGTAGGAACGTAGATCGACCGGTAAATCGAGAGCTTCGCCTTTTGGCTCAGCTCTCTCTTCACCACAACGGATCGGTACAGCGCCCGCTTCACAGCAGACGCTGCACCAATCCGCCTGTCGATCTCCCGCTCCATCTTCCCCTCATTCGTGAACAAGACCCCAAGATACTTGAACTCCTCCACTAGGGGCAGGACATCCTCCCCAACCCGGAGAAGGCCCGAGTGGTGTTTTGTTGTTTCCCAAAGTCTGCTTTTGATTTGCTGATCAACACGTCATTACAACTCTAACCCTACAAGATAATGGTTCCTGCTGCAGCTGAGTGCTAAGACTTAAGGTTGGTTCACACGGAACATGAACAAGGTGAATGGAGTGAGGGATTTACATGTTATCCCTATGTAAGGCCACATTCGGGAATTAACATTTTGTGATGTGAACAACACGTTTAGAGCAATGCAAATGGCACAAATTGGGCAAATAGAGTGAAGCCAAACTGTGGTAATAGAGCAAAGCAAAATTTTGCTCGAGTCAACAATCAAAACTTTTCTGTCAATTTAACTCACGTTTGGGTGCTCCTTGTTCATTTATTTAAGCACAAAAAAAACAATTTTATGTGTTACATATTTAGACAGTAGATTAGGCTATATTTCTATTCAGCAATGATGGATTAACTGACCGAAGACGCCTGTAGTTTGTGTCCTGGAAGGTCATCTTTCCCCCTATGCGGAGCTGTTCATATTTGGTCCTGGAAAGATGGGAAATACCACTGGAAGCGATCGCCATCCAGACGCAGCTACAGGTGGTGGTACTTGCCAAACCGGGCGCAGCTGGAGGATCTGGTGGACCCAGGGGCACCAACAGTATTGTTCAGGTTTCCACATAAAATACAGCACTGTGACTCGCTTGGTAAAATCCATGTCCACCACAGTGAGTAGAACAAACAAGAGGAACCGGCAAGTAGATAGATGCTCCTCCAATTTGATAACGCCGGGAAGAGAGCTGGGGGGAAAATGGCTGCGTTATCAGCTTGTATTGTTTGCGAAATAGAGGTGAAATGTCAATCAACCAACGGCAGGCGATCAATGTGAAAGATTTGTCTTGTTCACGTTCCGAACATGAACGAGACAAACATGTAACGTGAACGTACGTGAACCAAGTCTGATCATATTCAGTTGCAATAAATGCGTTTGTGTTAACCAGGAATTTGCTTAATTGCATGAACTTTCTATGACTTTAAAATAATTTCCTTTTCTTAGTCTGTATATAACTGCAGCTTCACTGCTGTGAAACAGACTAAGTATGCTGCACTTTTACAACTTAGAAATGCCTTTTTGTCTTTTCTTTTACTTGTCTCTGCATGCTAAAAAAAACCCAGATTGTTCATACGTGTATACCAAATGTCTGTATGATATGAGTGCTGTTACCAAACTGAAAGTCCTTAAATGTGCACGAACATGGCCGAATAAAGATCATTCTGATGTATTTGTGGTTGTTTCCAAGATTTTGTACGTTGGCTGAGTTTTTCTCATTTTCTTCAGTAAAGTTATATACCATTTTGCTCTGACTTCTGTAAGTGCTTCAACAAGCAAATTCTTTCCAGACTGATTCGTAACTTATTGGAATTGCTCTTCTGAGTCTAATGCACAAAATACTGCTTTAGCAACAGATCTAACATGAGACCTATAATATGTGATCATAAGGATAGTCAATAGACTTGTTTCCAAATGTAATGATGTGAGCAGATTTAAATATTTTACAATGTAAAGATCTGCAGACTTAGATCTTACTTTTCAGGAGTGAGATGGCGAGTTGCCAAATTACCTAAACATGTTACCTTTTCTGTTTTCAATGGTCTTATTCACTCTGCCTTTTCAGCTTTATCCCTTCTAGACTTTCTTTTTTGAGAGGAGCTAACAAAAAACCTTTATACTTTAATGATGACATACAGTAAAGTGTTGTTTTTTTTTCCCTCCCTGATGCACTGTTCTCTTATTGTCATTAGAGCTCCTGAATCGTTTCTTCAAACGAGTGGGGCCCAATTTGGGCTTTCAGACCACGTATAAACACATCCACAAGTCCAGACCACAATGGTGCTTCGACCTGCAGACAGAGTGCACAGTTGCGGAAAAGTTCTCACATTTCCCAAATGCTTACATTCCCCTTGGTAACTTTTCCAACACCACTCCCTTTGTCTGTCTCTTGAGTTTACAGAGTGAGACAAGATGAAGGTAGAGACAGGACGACATTCAAACGCGTTTCAGCTACATGCACGTGGAACAATCTAAGGTTATCTATATTGGAAGAAAAATATTACGAAGCTTCTACACTAACGGGGGACACTGCCAAGGAATAGATTAGCATCGAACAGAAAATGCATATTGTCGTGTCTGCACTGACTGCTAATGGTGAAATTAAGCTTTTTAAGCAACTTGTCTTTCCCCTTATGTAAAGCCAACTTCCTACAGCCCACAAATATGTTGGCTATCGATGACAGCTCTCAAATTTGGTTTGTGTTTACATTTAATGAGTACACATGCATTGCACTAAATCTCTCCTCACCTAGCCATTAGTGAACGTTGTTTCCAGTGTTGCTTTTCAGTTATGTCGAATGAGCCTTTTTTTTTGTTTGCACTGTGGGTGGGTTGCTTGACTATTAGATTGGAGGATGTATCAGCTCAGTTTTACAGTGCCAATGCCCACAATGAGGTGTCAGTACACATGATTAAAAAATATATATATATATCTTTATTAGCTGCGTTATGCATTTTTTTCTGATTAACCAGAGTAAATTAGATTTTTGAGGTATGGGCATCATTAAATCTAGTTTATTTATATATTGAGTTTATATAAGCATGTGGTTTTAATGATGTTGCTGACTCGCAAATAGAAAAAAAAAAGCAGCAATAACTAAATTTTAGCTGCCGACAAGTTAAGTCCAGAATTATGTTGTGATCAGCAACTAACTCCTTCAGCAACCATGCTGGGATGAGACCTAAAGTAACGAGGAACAGAGTTAAATTATGGTCAAAGCATAGTTTTGTCAAGCTAAACTTTTGCGTTCTTTATTTTGTTTAAATAGCATATCATTACAGGTCCAGCTACAATATATGTAAGGTTACATAAACAGTTTCTGTTGAGCAAAAAACTGTCTTTGCGAAGTTTCAGATAACAACAGGATTACATCTGTACCCATGTGTTGATTAAGCCTGATTGTAAGCCAGTGTTTGCCATTATATTTTAAATGTAATGCTGTACTAAGTTATAAAATTGAAAAAAAAAAAGTGGTATTGTCTTTTTACATGCACGACTCAGATTCATCTCCTGTGTCATTTGCTGCCCCCAGGTGGCCAATCCTTATACTCAAGAAACAAAAGCATCAAGAGAAACCTGGCAATTAAACCTACTTCATTATCACCAAGAACAGCTTATTTCATATTTAAAAAGAATTTGATGCATTAAATAACATCTTTGTATGGTCGTTATATCCACTTTTCACCTTTACTCCCTTTGTTGTTTGAGACTGATGGCTGCTCTGTGTTATCTAGATCAAGCTACCTTATCTTGATTAATGCCTACCACCCCGTCTCTGCTCTCTTGCCCCCTGTCTCTCTTGGGCCCAGGCATGGTGCACTTATAATGGGCAGCTCTGGAAACTCAAACCCTCATTACCTCCTTCATTACTCCCTGTTACACAATGGGTACCTGTTCCCTGGCTTTGACTCCTTATCCACACTAAGGACACACACACATTCATTCATTTGGACGCACACATACATCTAAAATGCACCTTGCGCTCCTGCCTGGCTCTCTCATGGTTTCTTTTCACCCTTTCCCACTGCTTAAAGGCTCCAGTGATCAGGTGTCCATGGCTTTTGTCTGTTCTTTTGTATGGCAGTACAAAGACAGTCTGTTACTACAACTCTTCAGTTTTGTTATGTCTTTTTCTTTTCTTTAGATTTAGCCCCTCCTCACTGCGCTTCCTTCATAGACAATTTCATTGTCAGAATTAACCAGTTTTACTCATAAATGTTTTATGACTTATGGTGCTGGGTGGATACAGAGTTTAAATGTGACAATCTTACTTTTAATCATATATTCGATTCAGTTGCACATACAGACCACTGGAGAGCAGCAGCTGTCTTGTGAATTTCAATGGGAAAATGATGGTTGAAACAAAAGTCATGAAAAATCTATCTGGCTATTAGTCTGAAGCATTTCATGAATCTTTACATCCATCATCATAAATCTTGATTATCATAATTACCAAGTGCATTATGATTCAGTGACAAGATTTAGTGCATTTAGTTTTTCCCATGACAGATTTCGTCTTTTCCTTGCTTGTCATATTTTAATGTTCAGAAGGAAAATATTATATTTAGAGTCTAATACAGTGGTGACAGAGTGATGATCAGGGGTGGTGTAATTACGTGATCTTCGTTATTGGCACCATTTTACTGTGATAACATCTATAGCACTTTATGAGCACCTTTGCACTTTATTAAAAGCACCTTAACTAGAAATCTATTTAGCAATGCACTTTATGCATAGATTTGCACATCAATAACCATTTGCAGACAAGCCGTTTTAATTATTCATTGAAAATTTATTCAGCATTTTAATAACTACTGTGATGGACTGGCGAGATGTCCAGGCTATACCTAGCCTCTCAATGAATGCTCAAAGCCACCAGCCATCGGCCCCCATCCCGTGACCCTGCACAGATGGATAGATGGACACATCTATCCATTGATAGACACAGTTTTATAATTAGTATGTAGCTTTTTCTTCCATGCCCTGCACAGCTGCTCCTCATTAAGAAGTCTGATGGTTCCCTGTGATGAGAAAAGAGTTGTTACTCTTATAATAGAGTCTACTATTTAGTAAAACTTTGGCAAATGTTTGTGTAAATTCTAGAAGTAAAGGTGTAACAAAGTTACTTAAGATGTGATTACTTGTCTTTTCAGTGTCCTCTCCCAGGGAACCTTTCCCCAGAGGTTCAGACAACATTTAAAGGTCTAGGGAGAGGCCATAGGATAAGAGAGAGTGGAGAGTGTCCGACCTCTCCACAGAGGATGCCATTTCCTCTATACGCCATTTGAGCCTGGAACACCTGGAGAATAACAATTAACAACACCCGCATTCGTGCGCTTGTTCGTGACTTCAGCTCTCGTCATTCCCCAGCACCTTGTAAGCAAACTGTGTCCACTTGGAATCAACAGTCCCCGTGTACCTGGCTGCTGGATTTTCTCACAGACCCAGTCTTGGCAAAAACACCTCCAGTATCATCTCTCTCAGCTCCGGCTCCCCCCAGGACTTGCGTACTGAGCCCACCTCTCTTCACCCTGATGAGCCGGGACGGCTGTGCCAGGCTCAGTACGATCATCAAGTATGCGGATGACACACAAGTGGTGGTTCTCATCAGGGCCAACAACAAACTGGTCTACAGAAGGAAGTTGAAACACCTGTTGGGATGGTGTGACAAAAACAATCTGATCATGAAAGTTAATAGAACAAAAGAGATTGTGGTTGACTGCAGGATAAATCAGCCAAGTCACACACCCCTCCTCCTCAATGACTCAGCAGAGGAGCAAGTCAGCAGCATACAATTATTGGGGGTGCAGATCAAAGACACGTTGACCTGCTCCCTCCACACTTCTGCTCTTGTGAGAAGAGCAAACCTCCATCCTCCCATACTCACCACTTACTATAAAGACAGGACAATATAGAGCGTACTGACCAGCTGCTTTGCTGTCTGATTTAGGGCCTGCAATATCTCACACTTGAAATGTGGTAAGGACAGAGTAAAGACTCATTGTCACAGTGATTCCCTCCATCCATGACAGCGCTCGCAGAGGTTGCAAGACCAGGGCTCAGACAACCCTAAAAGCCTCCTCCCACCCCCACCATGGACTTCTCACCCTGCTGCATTGTGGCAAGACGTTCAGCAGCTTCAAATGCAGAACAACCAGATTCCACAACAGCTTCATTCCACACATCATGAGACTAAACAGCCAATAATCCCCTTCCCCCATACATACAAAACTAGACTATCTGCATTATCATATGGTCTGTTAATTGTTCCAATACATCCTGCTGCTACATACACCTGCACTATTCACATTGTCTCTTCTGCTCTTCATGTGTTCATTACTTATTTGCTGTCATTTCAGTTTTTACTCATACCATCTTTAACAGACTAATTTACCTTGATACTGTTGTATCAAGGTAACAAAGATATCAAGATATCTGACAAATTGATGGCGGGGGCAGGAGGTGGATGTATTGCTTGTTCTCACTAAAGTTTATGTAAAGTGACAGTGGAATATGAGTTTTTACAATGCCTGGAATGCCTGAGCCAGGAGGATTCCATGCTAAGAGGAGCAATGGAGCCTCAGTCTACTGTGACTGAAAATCTTGGACAGGTGATCGTTGCTCTGGAGCACCGGCTGATAGATATCAAAACACCCCTTGGATCTAGTCGGGTCAGGGAACCCACACAACAAACTAAGCAGACAGAAAGGCAGTCGGAAGGGCTATATGTAAAGGATGATAAACAACAACCAGAAGAGGCATAAAACCAACTCTCTGTCTCCGGCTTGGAGTACTGTCCTAAATGAAGGAAAAGCGAAACCTCAGAAACTCTTGAAGGGGGCTGTGCCATGGGGACGTGGTTTATAAAATCATCCAAAGCGGGAGCAGCGCAAAGGGGGAATAATAGGCCCTGGCACAGTGAGTAACATCACAGTGGTCAAAACCAAGCTGGTAAGTGTCTTTGCTGCAAGATTCTCTCCCGACTTTAATGCTGACACTCTGTGCGGCTATTTGACTGAGAAACTGGGCCAATCGGTGAAATGCAGAAAGATTCACTCTTTGCACAACAGATTTAGTTTGTTTCATATAACTGCAGAGTGCAAAGAAGTTGCCAACATGTACGACCCAGAACTCTGGCTGGCAGGTGTGTATGTGCATCGATACATTGAGGCGCGCAAACGGAAAAGCAATAGTGTCCACTTGGCCCAAGGATCAGAGACTGGTACACCGCAGGAGCATTCTGAGAACATATCTGCATCTGTGGCATTGCAGATGAGCAATGCCCATGTAGACTCTGATGAATAAATGAGTGGGATTAATATTGTGTCATATAATGTGTGAGGCTTGCATGTTGGACATAGTGAAGCAGACAAAGCGTGCTGTTTTGAGGTGGAAAAACTGTCAGAAACTTGTGATGTACTGTGTGTGCAGGAGACCTTTTTAGCTAAACAGGACCTGGAAAGACTGAACTGCCTGCATAAAGATTTTTATGGTGCAGGTGAATCCACTACCAACCTAAGCCCCAGGATAATCTGGGGAAGGATAGCCAGTGGGGTTGCAATATTATGGGACAATAAATATGACCAGCTGGTTAATGTGATTAGATTGGATGTGGACTGAGCCAAAAGGATTAAGTTCACCTATGGAGATAAAAAAATATTATTCTCCTGAATATATACTATCCTTATGAGTGCTCTCAAAATAAGATAAAGAAGATACATTTTTAAACAGATTGTCTTTTCTTCTGTCTTTTACACAGGATAACGCATCTACCTGCTTTTTTATTGTGTCAGATTAAATATCAATGTATCAGATAATGATTCTATATTTGCCAATCATCTAATGCAATTCTGTTGCAACAATAGTTTAATTCTCTCTAGCAAGGTACTTCTGCCTGACAGCAGTTACACTTATATTAATGATGCATGGTATACAACTTCCTGATTAGGTTATTGTCTCTGTATGGTGGATGCTCATGATTCCATAAAGGGCATTAGGGTTAATTATGAATTTGCCACCACTGATCATATACCTTTCTCCCTGTCTGTGAACATGAATTGCATACCAGCCCTTTTGCCTGCATACCATAACATGGGTATGAGGAAAATAGCATCGACTCACTTGTCTGAGAAAGATCTATTGGATTACTGCGATTATACCAACATCATGTTAAGTAATACACGTTTACCAAAAGAAGCCATCTTATGCCACGATATGAACTGTAAGAACCCTCAACATAGTGTTGAGTTATGCACTATGTATGAGAATGTTGCCAAGTTCCTTTTTACCGCAAATGAGCCTCTGTATAAAACCAGCTTAAATCAGGCTGGAATGACTATGTAGGAGAGCTTCATGTCAAAGCCAGAAGGGCTCTTATAGTATGGGTTGATTTGGGTAAACATAAACATGGTCATTTGTTTGAGCATAAAACAACAAGCAAATGCAAATTTTGCTCAAAGATTTATAAAGAGAAAAAAAACACTATGAGGTCTGAAACACTAATGTCAATGGCTTTTAGAAAGAGATTAAGAAAATAAATTACTGCAAATCATCACTCCCAACTACTAGATTACTAAGTTATGGCAGGAGCTGTTTGTGTCAAAATTAGTGCTTTTGTAGTGGGTAACACACACACACACACACACACACACACACACACACACACACACATATATATATATATATATATAGTAATGAGAATGTGATTGTCTCCCCTCAAGAAATATATAACGCAATCATGACACTGAAAGACAACAGGGCATGTAGTATGGATAAAATTTCAACTGAGCATCTGAAAAATGTCAGTAAACAACTCTGTCTAATAATTTCTATGTGTTTCACTGGCTTTTTAGCTCATAGTTTGCTGCCTAATTCAATGCTATCCATTATACTAGTACCCATTATTAAGGACAAAGCTGGTAAGATTAGCTCTCTGGGGAATTATCGACTCATAGCCCTAGCTAGTAGTCTGTCTAAGATCCTTGAAAGGATTTTACTAAATAGGTTAGAGGAGTTTGTCCTGACCTCTGACAACCAATTTGGTTTTAAACCTTAACACGGCACAGACATGTGCATTTTTTTGCTTTAAAATAGATATTAGATTTGTATAACAGGCACAACAATACAATGTTTTTTTGTGTTTTATTGATGCCTTGAAAGCATTTAACCCTGTGAATCATGAAAAGCTGTTTTACAAGCTATGCAACAGGGGAGTACCAAGAAATTTAATTAGAATCCATGTTTATTGGTACGAGCATCAATTGCATGCATGTGAAATCGGGTAATACTGTGTCTGATGCATTTAATGTTGGCAACTGAGTCAGGCAGGGCAGTATGCTGTCCCCTTATCTTTTTAACATCTATATGGATGAACTATCAAAGTTGTTAAACTATTGTAAAACAGGCTGTGTAGTTGGTGACCGCAAAATAAACCATCTGATGTATGAGGATGACTTGGTGGTCCTATGTCCATACAGTGCAGGCCTTCAACAACTTAGAGTATGCTCTAAATATTGTTATGGCTTTGACATAAGGTATAATGCCAAGAAGAGCAACATTATGATTATTAGAAGTAAGGCAAATAAGCATTTAATAACTCCTGTCTTCTCCTGGTCTGGTGCTGTCCTCAACATGTGTAATGAGTTTAAATACTTGGGGCACTACATAAAAGATAAGCTGTCTGACAATCGTAACATTTATAGGCAGTATCGTATGACGTATGCACAAGCTTATATGCTGATCAAAAAATTTGGTAAGTGTTCTCCCTCTGCAAAAATAGCTCTTTTTAAAACCTTTTGTACTCTCATTTACACTGTCAATCTGTGACGACAATACAAAAGATGCAGCATGCAGAAACTGTATGTAGCATACAACGACGGTAGAGGCTACTACTCAAACTACCGAGATGAAGTAGTGCTAGCCATATGTTTGCAAATGTTGCTGTACCCACATGTCCTGCAGTGCTTAGAAACCTTATGTACAGGTGCATGTGTAGTCTATCTGTGACAATGAACGGCATAACTGCAGTTTTAGTAAACCAAACACTGAGTACAGTCAGATCTACCTCGGGATTGTGGAATCATTGGCATCATCATTTAGTTGTGACTCAGTAAACAGTATCGTGATGTTTTTTTTTTTTTTTTTTAGAACCAGCTATCTTATTTATCTTTTTGTATGTGTTTTCATCATTCTGATTTTACTTTACTATGGACCAACCTTGTGTCTGGAAAAAAGATTGATTGATTGATGTGTGTGGGTTATTTAGGTTGTTACTTACATATGGTTTCAATTTTATAAAAATGGCACCATTAGGAGTTTGAAAACGCAGAAAAAAGTGTTCGACCCCTGGTATATGTTCAGCTAACTTTGATCATTTCATCATTAAACATCCACCTCTCTTAGGAGCCCTTTATATTGATTAGTGGAAAAGTTAAAAGTCAGGGAAATAAAATTTTTAAACCTGTGAAGTCTGCAAAAGGTGATTTTAGTGAAGCATCTCAACCAAATCAATTTCTGTAAACCAGCATGAAAGGTCAAAAAAGGCTTCCCTACCACTGGATCTTCGGTGTTACAAAGAAGTAGGAATAATGTTATGTGGTAATTAACAAGTTGTTCTGCCTATGTTGACACACTCATCAGGTTAAAGATGTTTTTTTTTTCAACTAACAGTAAACCAATAATATGCTTTTACATCAGGATAATCATAACCAGCATGTTGATAAGTGTCTTCCATTGTATGCATAGGTGTTGTTTTGATCCTATTTCTTTCTTCGAAACTCTAAACATGTTAGATTAAATTGTGATTTTTTTAGATTTTTTTTTAATGATTAACGTGAATAGTTGTGTCTGTGATGGCACTGTAAACTGTGTAAATGTGTGAAGTACAGAAACTCTTTCTGTTACCTGATGAATGCTGAGAAAAGCTGAGAAAGAGTTTTGACACAATCGTTCCAAGTCAGCATTGTATCATTTCCAGTATTTCAAGTATTCATCAAGGGCTCATCTTGTTGTCGGTTATACCCGGCCAACCTCACTATTGCTTTAGAAAGAATACATTAGTGGAGCTGATCTGGGTTAATTGACTGGTGATTGAGGAGACTGAGTTGATTGGATAGTGGCTGATTCAAGAAAAGTCTGGAAAAGTCCAAAACAAAACAAAAAAACAACTAATATAGCTTTTTACAAAAAGCAGCAAGCTGGGCAAGTAGGGCATTGAAACCATAAACCAACCAGAGACCAATGGTGAGTATGGAGGAGCTAAGAGGATCCACTGCTCTGGTGGATCTGATGGCAGGGTGACTATTGGTCGCTCCTCAAATTTGGTCTCACGCAAAAAATTGTAGAGAGAAAAATCAATGTTTGAAGAAAGTCATAACATGTTATGTTTGTATTGTGTCATAGGACATGTAGGACCACAGATAATATTGGGGAAAAACATACTTTTGAAAACAACAGATTATTTTGTGTGCTATTACAATAGGACCACTAAATGTACACCTTTTAAAACAAAAAAAGAAAAGAATACAGACTTGTAAAATCTGGAAAATTTAAATGAGAAATGCTTCAAAGTCAGTTTGTATTCAATGCATTTCCTTTCCCATTGTGAATAAATGGTGCGCTGCAAATACGAATTTGATTATGTAGCTCTAACACAGAGAGACTCCATCTGCTTGCCTGAAGCATTATTCCACCATGTGCAATCATGACATAAACAGAACTCAGGAACATCTTACCACAGTCAATAAACACTTACACACAGATACGCACAAATGCCAGACACACAAAGAGATGCTTAGAAAGAGAAAGAGACAGAGGACTTTGCAATGACTTATGTTCTTTTCTTGGACACTTAAAAAAGCAAAACCCCTCTCTGTTTTTTTTTTTTTTTTTTTTTTTACAAAAGCAGTAACATGCACATCCAACAGCTTCATCACCAAAGATTTCCCTTGTTCCTGGAAAAACTGTAAACTGTTACAATGGAAAAAAAAAACAACAACTGGTGACTTTCTTACCCACAAACATGTGGAGTGCAGGTTTTACCATTTTTATTTTCATTTCCTGCTTGGCTGGATTGTCTCAGGTAACCTAGATGCGCAACAAGTAATGGTGAAGTCCAAAGAAGGACTTCTGGAACAAATAACAGAAAAAGCAAATCACCCCCCGAAACATAGGTCCAAATAAAGGTACTTAGTAACTCAAACACCTGAAAAGAAGACATTTTAGATAACTATTTTAGAACACTATGTGTGCATGCACGTGTAAATGATTACTAAACGTGGCACACTTCCTTTCCTGCGCCACAGGCTGCTAATTAGAAGCTTTTTTCCATGTCTTATGCTGCCTCGTGAACTAGTGATCATATAAAGACTAAAATTACACATGAGCTCAGTGTGTTTAAGTCACTAATTGCATCATAATTACTAAAGGTTTGCCAGGAAGAAACGTGTTCCCAGAATTTCTCATCTAAAGGACAAGAAACGGTGCCTGAAAGAACAGAATCAGCTAGAGACCTTAATAAGACGGGAAATCTTCTAGAATGTGTTAGTAAATTAAAAGAAATGTTGTCCACATTTGTTCTCCTTTTAGAATTAAATATATCATTGGCATTTTTATAGTCTCTGCAGTTGATGAATGAAGCTGTTTTGTTAGTAAAAAAAAAAGTATAAAAATATTTTTCGGGCCTCTTTATAAAAGAGGTGTGAAAAAGATCTGGCAGGGTTCACAAAAAGGTTCATACAAATAAAATATTATTTTTTTTGAAGAGTGGGGGATGTTTTTGACCTAAATGTAAATGTATTGTTCAATGAGGATGACGCCTTAATATTCAGCGGGGTTTTGTCTTTAGCTATTTGAAATGCACCCTTCTTTCTATTCCAGAGTTACATAACATGTGAATGCCTTTCTTTCGACTCCTCTGCGAGTCAAATCTCCATCCTTTGTCGTGCTCCCCACACCTTTGTGTCTTTCCATTCGCCCATCTCCCTGTTTCTAATCAGTGCCTGTGGTGAATAATTCACTCAGGGCACTGGGGGATTGAAGCTATTTGATTGGCACCTTCATTTTCCCATCCCTTACATTATTGAAATACCTCTATTGTGTATTATTACTATAAAGAAGGCCAGTGCAGGCCAGAGGGGAATTAATGTTTTTATTTCTTTGGAAAGACCTTCCCTTCTCCAAACACAATGGACAACATGCTTTTCAATACAATCTGGCATTTTTCATAAAACATTCTGTTGTTTCTTGGGTTTAAGTGGTGCAATTCATCTTTATTTTCCTGTTAAGTCCCCCCCCATGCTTTCTTTCCTGTCTTCCACTCTTCCTACACATCTGGTCCTTGCTTCTAATTACCACACTTTTATTCCCTTAGCCATTATCTCCCTTCAGCAAATTTGGGCCTGGCTTTCTTTGGTCCCTACAGTCAGTTCTGCTTCTTTGTTTCAAATTAGGCTTGTCTCTCTTTCATGTGAAGTTAAAGTTTGTTTAAGTTTGCTCATGCCCTGATCTGTATCACCCTGTATTTATCTTTATGTACTTCCTGTCTCCTTAATGTTTTCGGATTTGTTAAAGTAAAATTTCATCTCACCAGCTGCACTCCTTCAGAGCCCAATTCTGCAGTTAAGACATTTATAAAAGAAAAACAGACTAATATAAAGTCATCATTTAGTACATGATTTATTTGCAGTTGTTTCTACAGCAACACTTGCTGGCATTTAAGATTACTCTACAGTGCTTTTCAAAATGATCCTTGAACTCTTTGATGTTTTTTATTTTACAGTCACCAACACAGAGTAGTGAATAATTGTAAAATCAAATTTTAAAACATTTAATTCTGTATAACTAAAAACTGGTTTTCAGTTTTTATGTTTTGATCACCATTCAGTAACTTTGAGTCAATACTTTCATGTCTCTTCCATCTGTGCATATCTAGACTAAATGTTTTGCTCATTGTTCTTTTCAAAATGGCTCAGCCTCAGTCAGATTAGATGGAGAATGTCTCTGAACAGCAATACTCATGTCTTCCTACAGAATCCTAATTGGATTTTATTCTAGAGGAGAGCGGCTGTTGTTATTCCTATCGACAAGGACCAGTGCCAGGAGGAGCACTGGTTAGCCTAGATTCCTGAAACAATGTTCCAAGGACTGCCCCAGCTAAATCCTTGACATCACTTTCAATCTTGAACAACAGCCAAGTGTCAGTTGTTATCCTGATGTCTGAATGCAACAAGCGTGCCAGAAACGGGTCCATGCTGCCCAGAACATACTGCAATGCTTGCACTCTGGGAACCCGATATTCAAGCCAGACACAGTAGTTTCTTTTTCTTTTTTTTTAAGATTTATTGAAGAGAATGTAGATGACAGACAGGCAGGCAGGAATGGCAGCTGAGACTGTCAGGGTTAAGTTTCGGTCGTGCTTCTTGTTTCATTAGTTCAGTTCCTCTTACTTTGCTTACCCTCTAGTAATCAGTGACACCCGTTAGGTCTGCAATCAGACAGAATCCACTCCACCTGTTAGTTTCCCAATTTAAGCCTCTCTCTGCCTTCAGTTCCTTGCTGGTTTGTCTTCTCTCACCTGATGCTCAGAAAGAGATTTTCTCACGTCTTCCTGGGAGTCAACCTTCTGTTCCTCGTCAGCCAAAGATCGTCCTACCTACGTTTGGCTGAGCTCCCGAGTTCTCCGTGTCAGCCCGCTACCTTCCAGTGTCAAGTAAGGTCCTCTTCTCTTTGTTGGACTAATCCTGTCTCCTCTGTGCCAGGATTCTCTAGTCTGCCCTGGAGGTACCTGTTTCTGCAGCGCAGCGACCGCAGCATTCCAGCGACCTCCAGCAAATCAGTCCCTCCTGTCCTCCTTGCAATAAACATTCCTAAACTGAGCTCCGTGTGTGTGGTCTGAGTCCGGGTCCATCGTGTCAAAAAAATGACAGACAGGTTGACCAGGTGCTCTTGGCAGAGACAGGCAGATGACCAGATAATGGAGACAGAGGCAGAAGCAGGTAGGTGACCAGATGAACAGCTGATTAATCCCCAGAGAGTGCAGAGCTAGTGCTACATCCAACCAAGAAGGAGGCGGTGCACAACCAGCACCACAAAGTCCAACTGGTGAAGGCAGGACATGCACAGGAAAACAGGATCAGCAGGTGGTGTGACACAAACACTTGGTAGACCATAAGCAGGCAGTGAGTAGAAAGATGTTCTAGCAGCGGTTGAGTGAGGCAGGCTTATGTAGCTGGAGTCACGGGTGCAACAACTTGGAGATGTTTGGACAGCAGCAGGTGAAGCTAATATGGTTCTGAGCGGTGGCTGAGAGGAGTGTGGTATGGGTGAAGATCAATCGGTCCCAAAAACACAAACAAACCCCCAAATCATGACCAAATTAAACTTTACAATTGAATGTGACAATAATATTGCTCAAGCACTGAGCATTACATTTTCAAGCACTGGAAATTTTACTTGAATTTTAGAGGGATTTCTTACAGAAAAGGTTGCTTTGTGATCACCATTTCCTTGGTTTAAAATACTGACCCTGGCATGAAAGCACCAGTTGCAGCAAATTACAGCTTAAAAGTGTTAAATTTGAACTAAACTAACTAAAGTTAACTAAATTTGAGCTAAACTTAAATTTAACACAATATGATATTATTCGTCCTGGCCGTGGAACACTGGACCAGCTCTATACCCTCAGCAGGATTCTTGAGGGGGCATGGGAGTTTGCCCAACCAGTCTACATGTGTTTTGTGGATCTGGATAAGGCATTCGACCGTGTCCCCCGGGGGATCCTGTGGGGGGTACTCCGGGAGTATGGAGTACCGGACCCTTTAATAAGGGCTGTCAGGTCTCTGTACGACCGGTGTCAGAGTCTGGTCCGCATTGCCGGCAGTAAGTCGGACTCGTTTCCGGTGAGAGTTGGACTCCGCCAAGGCTGCCCTTTGTCACCGATTCTGTTCATAACTTTTATGGACAGAATTTCTAGGCGCAGCCAAGGTGTTGAGGGGATCCGCTTTGGTGGCCTTAGGATTGCGTCTCTGCTATTCGCGGATGACGTGGTCCTATTGGCTTCATCAGGGCGTGATCTACAGCTCTCACTGGAGCGGTTCGCAGCCGAGTGCGAAGCGGCCAGGATGAAAATCAGTGCCTCCAAATCCGAGACCATGGTCTTGAACCGGAAAAGGGTAGAGTGCCTTCTCCGGGTTGGGGAGGATGTCCTGCCCCTAGTGGAGGAGTTCAAGTATCTTGGGGTCTTGTTCACGAATGAGGGGAAGATGGAGCGGGAGATCGACAGGCGGATTGGTGCAGCGTCTGCTGTGAAGCGGGCGCTGTACCGATCCGTTGTGGTGAAGAGAGAGCTGAGCCAAAAGGCGAAGCTCTCGATTTACCGGTCGATCTACGTTCCTACCCTCATCTATGGTCACGAGCTTTGGGTCGTGACCGAAAGAACGAGATCCCGGATACAAGCGAAATTAGTTTTCTCCGTAGTGTGTCTGGGCTCTCCCTTAGAGATAGGGTGAGGAGCTCAGTCATCCGGGGAGGACTCAGAGTAGAGCCGCTGCTCCTCCACGTCGAGAGGAGCCAGTTGAGGTGGCTCGGGCATCTGGTCAGGATGCCTCCTGGACGCCTCCCTGGAGAGGTGTTCCAGGCACGTCCCACCGGGAGGAGGCCCAGGGGAAGACCCAGGACACGCTGGAGGGACTATGTCTCCCGGCTGGCCTGGGAACGCCTTGGGGTTCCTCCTGAGGAGCTGGCCCAAGTGGCTGGGGAGAGGGACGTCTGGGCCTCCCTACTGAAGCTGCTACCCCCGCGACCCGACCCCGGATAAGCGGAAGACAACGGACGGACGGACGGATGATATTATAGTGGCTATACAGAATGTGCTACAACATAATGGGTTCTATATTAAAATACATTGTTCTGTTGTGATTCCTGTTGGACTTATGAAACCTACAGTTATAAAATAAGTTAAAAAAAATCTCTTGTTCAGCAATAAGCGGTAAGAATTGCAGGTAGGGAAAAAACAAACATGTCTTTTAATTAGTTTTCCTAGAATGAAACAAGGACATAGCTCTAAGGATAGCAGTGTTGGAGGTGGAAAATGCCAGCGGACCCCCGGGACTCAAAATTGTGCTTTTCATTACTCATTTGACCTGTTTGGCCCTGGCCCCACAGTTAATTGGTGAAATTTAGATAAACAATTTCCTGTTTATGTTGGGCGCTGACCTTAAGACTACAAGCTGGCCTTTACTGTGAAATCAATCAGTCACTTTAGATAAAGGTTTGTATCCTCAGAACAGCATATGATGGTCAGTTTTCCCACTTGTTTAACAATTTTGTTGCAGATTATTATTTAGTGAAGATAATATCCACCCTTTCAAAAACAGACTTCCATGATCATGTGCTACATCGTAAAAGGAGTAAAGCAACCATTTTTTAGTTATATCTGTTTGCATTTTTCTTATTTTATCTTCATTCACATTATTTTTAAATCAAACACCTTTAATAATTAGTAAGTCTGCACAGAAACCAATCAGATGGAAAACCTTCAACAATAACGTGAACACATTCCACGTGTCAACGTCCTGTAACTCTGTTGCTACAAAATCAAAATGTGTTAAAAATCAATTATCCTCCATAAGATTAAATAATGCCAGCTGATCTGCTTGATTTGTACACCTTATATTATGTCATCAACTCCATATACACAAAGCAGGATTAGCTGGTGTGTGTGTTGGGGGGTGTCTGCTTTTTTTTTTTTGTAATTGTTCTTCTGAGGAAATCCATACTTCAGTAATCAAAAAGTCTGCCATACATTGTACCACAGAGGCTTTGGCTTGGGACCTACAGATATTTTCTTTCTTTTATATATTTCCCCCCTTGGCCAAATAATCAGGTAGTTCCCTGATGTGTTTTTTTTCATTTCTATGTTTATGATATTCAGCACTTTTGTTCATTTGAGACAACTGAATATTTTAAGTTGTCCTCCTTGATAAACTGTGTTAATGGTATCAAAGAGTGACTCTGTGACAACTACTTGCAGGTAGACTCTGATAAGACAGAAACACTAATCATTTCCCCTGAGAACCAAATAACTGATGTCTGGGTGTAATGGCCTCCTCTGTCAAACCAAGTCTCAGAAAACTAGACATAATTTTTCAGTCTGCCATGTCACTGGTGTCATTCTCATGGACTTATCAAAAAACATTTCTTTCACCTTAGAATATTTATAATCTTCAAACTTTGATGCCAGATTCTGAATTGGATTTGATTATTCATGATTTGATTTAATCTCGTCTTGACTATTGTTAACAGACTTTTTATGTGTTTGAAAAAGAAGGATTTTGACCATCTGCAGTGGGGAGAAGGACGTCTGTAACATACTGAAACTAAGCTTGTAGTTTTTTTTTTTTGTCTCTTTTGAATTCCAAATGAAATAAATATCCATGTTTTAAATGTTTGCCTCTGATAATTGTTTCTCCTTTACTACCAAATCTTGAACCGGGGTGAGACGGGCCGGAGAAATGGACAGGAGCGGGCCCATATTTATTTTAACATTACCCAGCTGTGTTTTATTGTTAGAGTGAATTTGGCGGCAAAAAAAAATATACAACTGAAATGCATCTTCAAAACCTCAAGGCAGATACAGGTTTTACCAAAATAACAACAAAACTGAGTTGATGGATTACCTCTGTGGCTCTTCATCGGGGTCCCGTATTAACTTAGTTCATTACCTGTTTGCCCTTTTTCTCCTAAGTGCTTTACTCTATCACATAACCCATATGGTCACAGTTGGAGCCCCACAGCCATGACGTGTTTATGTAAATGAGGTTAGACATCAACAACTCTTAGGCTTGTGTTCTGCCACATGTGTCTCAAATTACTTCCCCAAGAACAACCTCAGCTCCTGTAGCCGCACATCCTCTCTGTCTCACCTTTTTGTTACTATGATTTTCTTTTTCAACATTTCAAACACTGGTCTTCCATTAGGATCAAACATACAAATAATTATGAAGGCACAAAGTAACCCACATCCAAAGGGTAAGGAAAGGATCTGCATGCACACATGTAAAACATCTATTATCCTCTTAGACAGATAGTATCATAAATAATACATTTACAGAAACAAAAGGGGAGAATCGGAAAGATAATAGAGTAGACTGGAGGGCAAAATGATGGTTAGTTTTATAGATATTGAGGATACCACAGCTGCAATGTAATTGAGACTTAACAGTGCCAATGTCATTGTGGTTATTGGATGTGTGTTTTTGTGTGCATTTTTACATGTGTGTTTGTCGGCAAGTATCTCCTTTTTTTCATCTAAATTCAATTCACACTGTCTCGCATCCCCTAGGTGTCTGAGGAAGTCATCTGTCAAAGCGGGTAGCTCTGGAGGTTTGTGAAAATCGAGGGTATCTCTTTGCAGTGCATCTGATATTTGTGTCTGGCTATTTCTGGGACAGTTTTTATTTGCCCTGATTCCTCCAGTTGCTTGGGTCTTCCACAGTCTCAGCGCTATTAGCCCTTTGCCCTGTTGAAAAGGTAAAGTCAGAACAAAACACTGTGAGTAAGTTTGTGCTCTGAACAACTTCTCTACTTTTAAACTAAATAGCCTTGACTTCCAAAAACCTTATTGTCTGGTCTACCAGAAGAGAGTCAAATACACAGATGTTCTGACTTTTAAATCATTAATTGATTTGAAATCGTTTGCTTGATTCATTGCCCATGGCTTGGGTCTAGAGTTTTCACTTTAAAAAAGGGATTACTCCTTCAATTACTAATGCAGGGACTTGCAAACATATCCTTAAATCTGTTGTTCTCTGACAAACTTTCCATAACAGAACAGTTGTATTGATATGGAGATTAAATTACAGGTGGACTCTACTTGGTTATTTCTGAAGGCATTTGGCTGCAATGGGTTTTATTCAGTGGAGTCAATTTAGAAAAAAAACTGTTTAATGCATATAGATTATTATTAGATAAACATGTTTGTAAAATGTTTCTTCCAGTTAAGACTCCTTCTCTACTTTGTGTTTATCTGTAAAATCTTAATAAAACCTATTACAGATTTTGGCCATGGCGAGACAAAAATCTAAAAAAGTTCCAGTGTTTTCACAAGACTGTATGTTTGCTTTTTCAGTTCTGTATGTGTCTCTATTCACAGGAGATAATCATATCTTAGAACCTAATTTTGCACCATTTCATATGATTTTTTTTTCTTTTCTTTCTTTCCTTGTGTTGACATCCAGTGCAACTGGGGACAGACAGCTTGTGCATCTCATTACCAGGCACGGAATCAAAGTCACACAATGTGCTTGGTGTGAGAGGGAATTAAAACGCAAGGTGACAAGAGGATATAAAAATAAGGCTTCACATCCTGAAGAATAAACAAGTTGTCAGTCAGTTGAAAGAGAGCAAAGACAGTGGATTAGCAGCAACCTATATCTTGTGTAAGAAGTTGGTTTAAAAAGTAAAAGTTTGTGATTCTTGTGTAACTTGCATTGACAGCATTCAGACTACAAAGATGTGCCACTATTGATTTCAGTAATTTACTTATAGTGCTAAGACAATATAACATATTTTATGTAATATAATCAAATGTGACCTTATATGATAGAATTTCTGTAAAATGTTACACATGCAGGAAGTTGGGTAAGTGTCATGATTTCATTTCATTTCCTGACCCACATGTAGAAATCACACTCAGGATTTGAGGGAAAGCTTTTGACAGTTTATTGAAATGGTTCGTATGACGACGGCTGACTTGGGGCTCAGGCTTGGTGGTATCTGGAAGAGGCGGAAGACAGTTAGGTGAGCGACTGAAACAATATTGCTGATGGACAGATGAGAGAACTGTGCGCAATAGCTTACTTTGATCGGAGGAGATATGGCGTTAAAGTACTACCTGGTACTACCATCTGCTCACATGTGCTTGTGAGAAGATGGTGGGGCTTTCCAAACAGAGTGCTTCCTGAGGTAGGGGAGTAGATAGTGGGCAGGCTGGGGTTCGGTGGAGAGGCACCAGACCACCCTAGCATGAAGAAGCTTCTCGAGTAGTCTTATCTTTAAGGGGATATTGCAGAGAGGAATCCAGACTTGATGTGTGCTCAGACAACAACTGAGGAACCTGGAGACACAAGAAACGAGGAAGCAAGATGCTAGGAAACAAACTTTAGCAATAAACTGACTTCTGAATTGGCTCAGAACGCTCAGAGTGCTTGACTCTACCATGTGGGTTAACAATCAGGGGAAGAATGGTTGTCCTGCAGCTCCTTCAATCCACAGCAAGGACATCAGCAAACTCAGCCAGGTGTGTCACCTGCCACAACTCAGACTCACCTCCCAGCAGAGATCCCTTGTTTGGAAAGTCAACCAGGGGATCACACAACCACATCACACAATATCAGGGTAAGGAGGGAAAAACCAAAAGGAAAATCATGCAGAGATTTTGAATTATTATTTGGTGGATTTCAGAGAGCTTTTATAACATTTACAAGGGACATTATTGAGTGTGCATGTTCTCCCTGTGCATGCGTGGGTTCTCCCCGGGTACTCCGGCTTCCTCCCACAGTCCAAAAACATGACTGTTAAGTTGATTGGCCTCTCTAAATTCTCAAATTTTACATATCTGGCGTACACTGGTAAGAATGTGTATTAAGATGGCATAGTGCGTTTAATTACCTGGTTACAATACGTTTAAGAAACTCTGCTCAATGATATCTATGGAAAAAGCTTTCTAAGAAATAACCAATAAATAGCTAGCGAGAGAGCTCAACAATGTGTATGCCTCAAAACATACTCAGTCAAATTAATTATAGTGAGTAATCTTGTTTCACAGTTCTGTACAGGCACCAGCTGTCAAAAGAGCAAGTATGCTTTAAGAAAGGTTGCAAAGTTAAAGGTATTTTTTCTCTCTCTCCAACTGAATCGATAAGGGATTTAATCATATATATATTTTTTTAGTAGCCAGTCATGGAAAACAGCTAAAATATAAGCAAAAGTAACCCATAACACGTTTGAAATGTGTCATGGAAATAAGATCATCTTTTTCTTAATTGGCTATTTGCAGTTACATAAATATGTATCTATGTTACAGATCAATAATTTATCTTTTATAATAGTTGATATTCAGTAAAATCTCCATATTTCTCATGCCTTGCCATGTTTTATGTCCTGTTCATTCATATCTTTGGTTTTGGTTCCTATTTTTTCTTCTTCTTTCATAAGTTTTGGATTTACTTTCCTTCGCCTGGCTCACCTTTGTTTGCTGATCCTCTTCCAGGATATATATTGTTTGTTTTGTTCTGTGTCACATGCTTGAAGTTACTTTCAGTTATCGCGGAAAGTGTTGCATATGTACAACAAGCAGCTCTACCTGTCTTTGAACATGTTACAAAGCAGCACCTTTGTTTCTTTTTTTCAGTTTCTAAAATAACTCCTTAGTTATATTTGCGGCTGCCTAAAAAAATCCACTTTTATCTTTGGCTCCTTTATTCATTCAGCAGTGACATTAAATTAGTATTTCTTTCCCACTGATAGCATCGGGGGATTCCTTCATTTGAGGTAGCTTTTTGATCCCACTTGTAGTTTACAAGGCTTTTCTACTAACAGATCTTTAGCATGTCTGTCATCTAGAAACGTAGAAATCCCACAGCATCATTGTATCTGCTCATACAGTACAAGAAAGTGTTTGCCATGCACTGGTAGCAGAGTCATGACATCCACATTAAAATGTGTTCTCTGCTCATAAGGGCAGAGACTCCTAAATGCCAGGGCTGAATTATTTATCAAGGCCACCTCTTTGTGAGATGTTGGTGATTGGGGATAAAGGAAGACGGGCAGGATATGAGTTTGATGACTGAGGTGTTGAGGAAGAGGGTTTCCCAAGAAATATTACACATACATTGTTACTTGAGTCCTACATGTATTTGTGTGAAAATATGGCATGCAACTGATATAACTTACAGGCACATAATCAAATCAGGAGAAAGACGCATTTGGTAATAACAATGCTTGTTTCTCTACTTTTTTTTTGTTTTGATAAACATAATTCCAGTTCTTTATTATTCTAAATGTGCTCCGTTATACATGATCGTTGTCTATTGTCTGCTATGGTCTTTGTTTAAGGGCAAAGTAGCATCACACTGTCATTGGGCACACGATTGAAATCTTGAGACCATCAGCTATGTTTCCTTGGCAGATGTATATAAGTTTAGAGTTCTTTTAGTAACTAAGTTATTTACTAATGCTGTTAGTTCATGTTTCATGTAACAAAGGTCAACAGATTTGATGTGGAAGCGCACGCACTTTCATGTAATTGAGAAGGAATGTCAGTGACTACTTTTGGCTATACAGTGCACTATGCATTCCCAGAGTTCTTGCCTCATTGTAGCTGCCAAGGGTTCAAGCCTGTAGAAAATAGAAAAAAGGATGGAGGGAATGACTGTAATAAGCGCGCTGTTATTTTGAGTAGAAACAGACTAAAAATATGCAAACTATGTCATGCTCTATTGGACTTTTGATTTAGTTTTGCCACATTTTAGTCTCGTTGTTTCAGTAAGTCACTTATCAGATCCTCTGTGTTTGGAGTCCTGACCCGGAGACCTTTGCTGCACGTCATTCCCCTTCTCTCGTCACTTATTTCCTGTCTAGCAGCTGTCACATAAAGCCCACTGGAGCCATAATAAAACCCAAAACAAACACAAAAACTACACTATCATGACAAAAACTATGATGAACAGAAAAACGTCATTCCAGTTTAATTTATTTATATCGCTTCAATCCACAACAGACGTTGTCACGTGTTACGACAAATTTATAGATTAAATTTATATACCGAAATACACAGTCACTCTAATCCAGACTTACCAACATATTCAAAATCGATTACATAGTGTATATCGCAATTTGATTTGAATATAGTCAAGTTCAGTTTATCATTCCAATTAGTAAAAAAAACAGTGTATTGCATCATTAACATTAAGAGAGAGCACACACGCACACACACACACACAATACAAAAGCGCTGATCCAGGAGTACCTTCTCTATTAAACAAAAAATAGAAAGTTAATGACAGCAGCTCCTTTATGGCTTCATGTTGGAGAGACACATGGCCAAGCAAATAAGCTCTGGGCCAGTTTTCAAGTCTGGAGGATGAAAGAGAGCAAATACAGTTAGTTGCTTCAATGGCTCATTCAGCTGCTTTGTCTAGAGACAGAGACGGTTGTGTGAATTAGACACATGCTAAATTTGCATAAAGGTAATTTTGCTCATGTGACCTTGCACTTAAGGGAATTAACAATTCAGAAATTGCTGTGTTGCATGAGTCTCTCTGCACACTCATGTAACAACATTTAATTTTTTTTATTAATTACACTAGTCATGGCTGTTAAAAAAATGGCAGAAAGTTACACGAACCAGAGGTGAGACAGCAGAATAAAAAGGAGAAATACCTGTTCTTGTTAAGCTTTCGGCAAAGACAGGCTGACCCACTTAGCGATGGATGTGCCGTTTTAAAGAGGACGTATGCTTAGGTTGGCTAGCCCACCAAGGAGTTCCAACTACAAAGTAATTGTGTGTGTGTGTGTGTGTGTGTGTGTGTGTGTGTGTGTGTGTGTGTGTGTGTCACCTTCATAATGACCTGCTGCCTCTGCCTTAATAACACCAGTTAAGCTGATATAGATGTGGCAGAATGTGATGAATAGTTCTGTTGATGTACATTTAAAACTCTTTCTTTTCCCACAATGTCTGGGTGTTCATAGCTCTGAATCCAAGCATATCTTAGTATTTACTGTGCAACTTCACAATTTGATGATTTCACATTGCTCCATATCTAATTTTCTGACATCGAAGTAAAGGTCATGTGACATGACTTTAAATATTTGCTCCTCTTCTGCTGAAACAGTAGCTGTCTCATAGTGTAGTGTGGACTTGCTCATGGAATGGTCTCATGTTCCACAACTAAGCATTTTCCCTCCATTAGGCAGTCAGAAAAAAGGAAGCGATTTTAAGTGAGAAGCCAACATATCTAATACTGAGAAAGGGAAAAGATAGTTAGGAGGTACGTGTGATGACATGACCAGAGAGGGTTGTCTAAAAATTTAAAGAAAAGCAGTCTTTCTCAATACGATACTGGAGGATCTGTAAACAGGATAGAAATGGGATAAGGTCGTTGCACTTATTACATTCACAATTCCAAAATGTGTAAACAGAGCTTTATATTTTTATAACTGTTGTTCATGTTGAATTTGAGTTTAGAGCTCAGGGTTAAGGGTTGGGGTTAGGCATCAACTTGGCCATTGCAAAACTCTCTTTATTCAATCCATCCTTTAGGGGATCAACATATTATTTTACTTCTTTGTTACAATTAACATTATGTGTCCACTTAGCTTTAAAGGCTGTTTACATGACAAAATGGAAATGTAGTGCTTGACACCTTTTGGCTGAGATATGTTTTCATGACAACAAAAGGTACTGAGTTACATTGGCATGCTTCAGCAAAATTGGTTACAATAGGTTTGAAGTATTTTATGCAATCACATTCACCAAAAGACAAAACTATGCTTGCATTCAAAGTATTTAAAGATCAAACCGTTTTATTGTGGTAAACTGATAAAGTCATAATAATACGAATATTTTTTAGATGTCAGTGCATTCATTCTGACAAAATTATAAAAAAAATGAATAGGTTCTATGTAACATCTCTCTCTATCTATCTATCTATCTATCTATCTATCTATCTATCTATCTATCTATCTATCTATCTATCTATCTATCTATCTATCTATCTATCTATCTATCTATCTATCTATCTATCTATCTATCTATCTATCTATCTATCTATCTATCTATCTATCTATCTATCTATCTATCTATCTATCTATCTATCTATCTATCTATCTATCTATCTATCTATCTATCTACACACACGGACACACAGAGACAGATACCAAAACATTTCATTTTAATCATCAGTCACTTAATTTTTTTTGTGTCACTTATTCTTTGTTTCAGTGTTTCTGTCTAAAAATAGTTGATGGCTGGAAACTGGGGAATACCCTGCTTTTTCTGCTGCAGCATAATCCCATGTCTCTCGTGGGACTTTGGTATATATATATATATATATATATATATATATATATATATATATATATATATATATATATATATTATGCATACAGACTGCTAGCTCCTTGGCATCTTCAGATTTGTGTAATGACACACATGCTGAAACTCTCCAGAAGCTATTGCTGTGTCTAGTTCAGCAGGAAAAGCACATGCCAGATAGCTGCACGATGTGTTTCCAGCAAGTCAAACAAAAAGCAAAGCCTAATAAAGGCTGAGACTGGATGCAATTTGTTTCTCTTGGATTTGTCCAAATGTGTGTGACGGCACACACGCATGGCTTACATAAGTGGTTGAGATACATTCAGAACTTTTTGTCGAACCAGCAAAACAGAAAAGTTCATCAGATTCCATCTGGTACAAAGTTAGCCTGAAAGTGCTGAAACACTTAAAGAGGAACACGGGGAGAGCACATCAAAGTGCAGTACTAACATTGTAAATAAGTGGTCTTAATCTTTTGCCTGCTGAAATAAATGTTTATCCACATTTACATAGTTGGCCAGCTGAAATTTTACAGCGATTTTACCTCTATCCTCACCATTTCTCCCACATCCCTCTCTCCGTTGCTGGGGTTACAGCAGGCCCTCACATGGCTCCTGGCCAGTCAGGCTTTGTTCTACAGATGGCCCTGTCCTCTTTCACTCTGTGCTTCTGCTCCTGTCTACCTCCGCTGGTCCTCTGTCATGTGCAGCTGCATGCCAGCCCTCATATGTCACTAGCTGTGCTAATTTGAATGTTTGATAAATTAGTCCACACATGCAGGTGCTCCCTCTCCATGAGCCTACTCCTCACTTGCAAATATCCGTTGGCAACTCCTTTGAGCTCTTCCCGTTTATGGATGTGTGCTTAACAACAGGACATAGGTCTGGAGAGAGAACGTTGCACAGCTAAATGTGTTTCAAACTCTGCCTGTTTCTAATTTGAAAAGCTATTTGTATGTATGAGTTCATGCTACCCCAAAATAGCTCAGTCTCTTGCAAGAGGATTTATAATGTTACTTTACAACTGTAAACTGGGATTTTCTGTGTTAGACCAACCCATACATCATTGTAAAGTGCATGTAAAATGTTCCGACATTTCTGACAGATACAAATCTGAAAACTATGGTATAAATTTAAGTCAACACTTTGTGGGAATGCCTGTTGTGGGCAGTCTTACCAGACTGGACAGGTTTCCATCCAAATGGGGTTCTTTGGTGGGCTGCAAAAAAAAAAAAAAAAATAGCTTTGGGCGAGTTGCTAAAATTTGGGCTGCTTTTTTCAACATTCGGTAGGGTTTTTAGTGAGTACTATTCATAGGAAAATTCTAACAAAGTATTCTTTGTGCGTCAGAAAAGTAAAAGACTTACACATTTTGATAAAATGTTTTTTCATTGCACTCATTTTATTAATTCATTTTGAAATGTCTAGAATCTGTCAAACCTGACATCATCAATGATCATTAGTTATCGGTTAATCAGGTGTCGCTATGAAACATTATTGGTCACTGACAATTTTAAACGCACTAAATGGGTTTAGGACTTCGGTTGATCAACTGAAAAATATTTTATGGCTGTGTGAACATGTTAATGTTAGATTGATATATACACTGCAAGAGAAAGAAAGTAATGTTTGCCTTGCAGCAAGATGGTCCTGGGTTCAAGTCCTACCCTTGCCCTTGGTCTTTCTGCATGGGGTTTGCATGTTTTCCCTGTGCATGCGTAGGTTCTCTCCAGGTATTCTGTCTTTCTCCCATAGTCCAAAAACATGACTGTTAGGGATAAGTGTGTTAGAAAATGGATGGATAGTTCTATGCTTTTAATGTGATTTCATGAGAGGCTGAGATTTGCCAACCTTGCCTGCAAGCTGAATTCTGCATTCAACAACACATGAGAATCCATCTTGTACCGACCATCTTGTTTTTTACCAACCAAAAACATTTCGGTTTATTGAGGTTTAAGTCGGGACATACCGCTGTGAAGAAAGCAAGAACTACTGAGCTCACAGCTGAACCAACATAAACCTGACAGCGCAGGAGGACGCACATGTATAGCTGCTAACACATCTGTTTTGCAAGAATCCACAATTTCATCTTTGAAAGAAGAACAGCAAGAAGTACTTGGACTTACCTTCTTGTTGTTTCTCATAACTCCTGCTGCGTACCTTTTAATTTGATACTGTGATTGGATAAAACCAAGTTTTGAAAGTCTGGCACTAGATGTCACTTCGTCCAATCAGCTTGGAGAGTTCTGCTGACTGTCCCTCCTTTCCGCAAACGGATTCAATGGAAGCAGTCCCAGATTGATAAAGGCTGTTTTTTTTCTGGCAGTTGAGTGGGTTTTATGTTGTGTTTGGGCTGGAAATTATCAGTCAGATCTGGCAACACTGTTTGTAGGGATTTGTTGGAATGATTGCAAGTCTTTTGGATTATATCTCTGCCAGGTTTGCACATCTAGAAAATAGGCTTTGTACGCATTACATCAGATGCTGCATTTACGCTCTGGCTGTAATTCTTTGTTTGTTTGTTTTGGCCTTTGTCCTACTGGAGGGCGTATCTCCACCTCAGTGTCAAATTTTTATTTATTTTTTTATTTATTTTTTTTTGCAGCGTGACAGGTTTTCTTCCAGGATTTCCTCTGATTCATCTTCCCATCAACTCTAACCGGTGCCAGACAAAAGCACTTCCTAAACAAGATGCTGCCACCACCATGTTTCATAGTATTGATGGTATATTCAGGTCACTGGATTCCCTACTACGGTGAAAAGTTCAGTTTTGGTCTCATCTGCCTGTGCACCCCCACATCAAATGTGGCAAACTGCAAGCATCATTTCTTATGAGTGTATTTGAACATCAGCTTTCTTTTTGCCATTTGGCCTGTCTGTTGTGTTCCTTTTTCTTCAAGAAGCTGGTTGTGCTGGTTGTCCGGCCCCCTGTCCCGGTCCTGGTCCGTGTAGTCTCCCGGTGCGGGTCTCACCTGGGGGGTGGGGTTTGGGATGGCTCGTGCGGGCTGGCTGGCCAGGGTCCCCCATCTTATTAATTTATTTATTTAATTATATATTATTATTATTATTATTATTATTATTATTATTATTATTATTATTATTATTAATAATAATCTTTTTTTTTGGGGGGGGGGGTTAAATACAGTAGGCATGGGGGGTGGGCTGGGGGAGGTAGAGGTGTTGGTCCTGGTGGGTGGTTGGCTGGCGGGCCCTGCGGCCTCTCCCCAGCCCCCGGGCTATGGTGGTGCCGCTGGAGGGGCCCCTTTCTCCGGGTGGGGCTTTCGGGGAGCGGGGGTGCCTATTGGAGTCAGTAGGGGAGCTGGCTCCCTGGGTTGGCTCCCCAGTCCTTTGCTCCCCATCCCCGGACTCCTCCCTCTGCCTGCTCCATCACGCCGCCACACATGTAGGTCCTTGGGGAGAGGGCGTTACTGGAGGTTGCCACCTTTTGGTGACGTCCCTCTCCCCAATTTTATCATGCATTTTAGACACTTTCACTCCAAACATTTTCACAACGCACATCCATGTAGGCCACGATATGGGGGGTGGGGGGGTGGGGGGAAGACGTCTGGGGGGGGGCTTATGTTGTGTGAGCCTCGCCCCGGGCGGCTCCCTTCACCCCCTCTCGCATTTAGACATTGAGGGTTCTTCTGGGTAGTTGCTTGGAGGGGGGGCGCTGGCACCAGCTCCCTTCCGGAGGGGGGGTGGGCTGTGCCGTGCACCCCCTTCGGTGCTCCCAGTTTTAAACACACCTGAGAACAACATGCAACAACACAACATCTGAGCGGGCGTAGGGAGGATCGGGGGTCTTTTGCACACCCCCGATCTCCGATCGCGGCACGGAGTCTGGGGCCTGGAGGAGGTGCGGGCCACTGGGTACGGGGTCTTGGCGGGGGGCTGTTGCGGCTGGCCAGCGGCTTACCGGATCTGGGGCTGACGCCTCTGCTCTCCCCAGGAAGGGATGGGGGGCAGGGGTGGCTAGGGTAAGGTCGGGGTGGGAGGGGGTTTATTAGGTATATAGTGGGTGATGGGGGGCTCTGGTCGGATGGCCCGTACGGGTCGTGTCGGCCCCCCCTCTTTGGGGGGCCTGGTCCGGGGGGCGCCTGGTCCGGGGGCGGGGTCGGGCACAGGCAGTCGTATTGTTGAATTGTGGGGCCCCCCCCCCCCCCCCCACTTGGGTTTTTTGGATGTGAATGCTATGTGGGAATGTGTGTAAAGCGTCCTTTTTTTTTTAATTTATTTTTTATTTTATTTATTTATTTTATTTATTTATTTTTTTTGGTGTCTGTGTGTGGCGAGTGGGGCACAAGGGAGGGATGGTGTGAATGAGTGTTTTTTTTTTTTTTTTTTTTTTTTTTTTTTTTTTTCCAGGTTTGGGTTCGGTCCGCTCCCTCTCCCAAGATCATCTCAAGTCTCCGCTAGGTGCGGAGCCCATCCCCCCACGTCCTGCCCTCCTCCGCTGCGTTGGCGGGCGCCTTGACCCTCTGGCGCGTTGACGGTCCTCGGGTTTGGGGCGGGTTCCCGGGTGGGCGCCGGCCCATTCCCGGCGGTGGCTTCGCGGGGCCTGGCCCCCCGGGGGGCGGCCGGGGCCCCTGCAGCGGGGGCGGGGCGCCCCTGGGGCCTCTGGCCCCCAGGGCCCATGGCCAGGTCCACTTCAGCGGGGCCGGCTGCCGGCGGGGCCCACGGGCTCGTCCCCGCGGCTCTTGGGGGCGTCGGCATTGCGGTGGCTGGGGGATTTCCTCGGGGTCGTCTCTCCTCTTTCCTCAGGGGGGGGTTGTACATTTCCTGTGAAGGCCCCTCTCGGGCACACTGCTTTGGGGGCCCCTTTGGGAGTCCGGGGTTATGGGTCCCCTGACCCCTGCCTCTGTGCTCGGGGAAGGTGGGTCTTCGGTTCTCCACAATCACTATCAAGCCGTTTCCTTCTGGATAATTTTCACCTAAACTAGTGCACTCTCACAATCTCCCACAGGTGTTGGGTCCCAGGTATTAAATGTTCACTTATATACAGAAAGGCTATAATTTATTTACTTTCTTTTACCTTTTTTTTTTTAGGTATCACATTACACATGTCAGCTTAAATAATAATACATATGATTTAGCAATGGTATCAAGGTGTTACACGATTGTATCTGTTGCTTTATGTCTGTTGGTTGTGCTGTTCTTTTTGTGTCTCTTTCCAGGTGATGGAGCAGACAGAGGAAGTTTTATCATTCTCTTCCTTTTATCTCTTCTTTCTTTCACCTCTTCTTTCTCTTTTTTTTTCTCTTCTTGTTTTTCTTTTACTCTCCTACTTTCCCATTGTAGTGTCCATATAATTTGAAATTCTCCCTGCAGGAATCACAATAAAGCTATTTACACGCACAAATCAAGCGGAGCATTATGGCGAAAGCTGTTTGCTCCACTTGTGAAAGTAAAGTCTGTCGAGCTCTATTTGGCATTAAGATATCAATTTTTATTGCCACATTGCTAGACAGGACACTGGGTAAAAATAAATAAATAAATAAATAAATAAAAAGAAGCTGGTTGTGCACTCATTTTCTGCAACAATCCCCCATAGGCCTATACAGAACACCTGCACTTATACGGAAATTACACACGGCACCCTCTATTTATTAATTAAGAGTCTGTTGAATCCATTTGATAGCAGAGGATTTCATTTAGTTGTCAAAAAGTGGAAAAGGCTGAAAGACAAAGTACAGTAGGCCTACAATTTTACATTTCATAAAATATATAAAAAAAGGCATGTTTCATCCACTTCATAATTATGCACTACTTTGTGCTATTTTAATACAGCAGATCCCAATAAGAAATATTGAACTTTGGGGTTCTTAAAGGATAAAATGTAAAATGGTTAAAAAGGGCATGAATGTATTTGCAAAATATTATGATGTCATTGAATGACTTGCAGTAACAAAGCAAGAGATGAAAACACAGCAGGCAAAAATTATTTGTTTTGAAATAGATTTTCTTATAAATTTAAATCTTCTGAAGCCCATTTTTATTTATTTTTTGCAAAACATCTTTCTTTGTGGCTGTTCTGACACACCCTGAGGCATCTCATGGGAGTCATGGCCAGAAATCCCCCTAAAGCGTCTCCACAGTTCAGGGGAGAGGTAATCAAGCAATAATTCTGATGGGATGTCTTAGAAAGATTGCAACACGACCTAAAAAAAACTACACAACAGACCAAAGCTCAACTTTTAGTTTGCTATAATGCTTAGTATAAAAACAATATGTAACATTTTAAACATTTTCAACAGGATGGCTAAAATAGTAAAACAGAGAGATGACCCTCATAAAATGAGAGGTGAACAACAAGCATGTCGCGAGCTAATATAATAAATGCTGCCAGATCTTAACAGCAGTACTTCTAAGCAAGGAAAAACAAACAAAAAGCAGTTTATTTATCATGTTAGAGAAAGAAACTGGTGGAAACTTGAACTGAAATAGAAAACTGAGCATACTAATTTTTTTTACAAGACCCTTTTTGTCGTCGTGTCCCCAAAAGTCTTTCAAGAGTATGCTACTGTGCATCCATGAAAAGATCCAAACCATTCCAGTTCCTCAAGTGCAACCAGATGTCCCCAACCTCAGCCAGCAGAGCTTTTCCTTCTGCAAATGACCCGATTTCATACGCTTCTCAGCTCTGTTTCACTCACTCTCAGTCTGCCACATTCCACTTTGGATGTATTCAAGTGCAATGTGTAAGGTAGCCTAATTTTGCAGGTTAATAAGGGAGCTGGAATGGACCTATATTTAACATGGAGGGTGGAAACCACACAAGACGGCCCCCTTGGCAGTCCCAGAGTTTGTTTTCCCTGTAGACTGACTGGCCTTTTTTAGTCAAGACAGTTTCAATGTGGCCTCAATAAGAAAACAGGGCCTAAACTGAATGTTCCAGAGCTGCAATGCTCCCTCTGACTGAAGGATGAATAAAAGTTGCACTGATCTTCAGAAGTCAAAAAAATTCAGAAAAGTTGAAGCTAGATTAATACAGTGTAGTTATTTTCTGCACACATGGAAAATAAGGAAAGGAGGACAGCCCACAATTTGAAGAGGTCCAAAGATTTAAACTCATTCCTAAAATGCTTGTGTTCAGTTATTGTCGGGAAAACCTCGGTAAGCTTTGATGTACTTCTCAAACATTGTCCTGACATTTGTACAACAGAAGAAAGCAGCAAAGTGTTTTCATGTGGCTGTTTCTAATTTTATAATACAATTAGAAAATTGCATAAAGAAATAAAGAGGTCAAGTCAAAGACTGGAGGGCTGGGAAAAATGTGAGAAAAACTCAAACATCTTGTTTAAAATATGCACAGCCATAATTCTACATATATTACCCTCATGGAAGTTAACTACATTCAATTAACAGCAAAGATCCAATCTGGTTTTTGGACAGAAGACTAGTGCTGCCGGCCCACAGGCTGGGATTTTCCAACCTCTCTGCTGTTTTTTTGTCATCTAACAGCAAGAGGTTGAGGACATCATAAAAAAGATGAAACCATTCACCTGTGCCCTGGAACGCTTCCCCACAGCCGTGGTAAAATCCAATCTCCATTCACAAAGGTTATTAACCACTCCCTCCAGGCTGGCCATGTTTCATCAACACTGAAAACTGCTATCATCAGGCCATTTCTCAAAAACCTTACTCTGTCTATAAGTGGTTCTCATCCTACCTCACCAGACGAACTGAGCATGTCACCTTGGGTGAGGCTAAATCCCTGGCTCACAACGTCACCTGTGGTGTCCCTCAAGGCTCAGTGCTCGGTCCCACCTTGTTTATTTTGTACATGCTCCCCCTTGGCCATGTCATCAGCTGGCATGGGATTTCATTCCACTGCTATGCTGATGACACACAGCTCTGAAACTTTCTGCAGCTAAACAGCTCCAAGACTGAAGCCATCTTAGTCGGCACTCCACACCAGGTTTGGGTCATCTGACATCACCAGCGTCACCTTCTCTGGCCAAAATATTCCACTCTCAATATCTGCCACTAACCTGGGTGTTAAGATGGACTGTCATCTGACCTTTGAGGCACACACCAAGCATTTCTGCGAGACCTCTTTCTTCCACCTCAGGAACATCGCCAAACTCCATCCCGCACTCACTCCTGCAGATGTGGAAAACCTTGTCCATGCTTTTGTCTCTTCCAGGTTGGACTACAGCAATACGCTCCTCATCGGAATCGTTGAGAAAAGCAGTGCATCCTGAATAGCGCTGCTAAGATCTTGCTGAGGTTGCGCAAATATGACCACATCACCCCCCTTCCGCAAATCTCTCCACTGACTTTCAGTCTCACTCTGGATTGAGCACAAGGTCTCCCTCCTTACTCACCTGTGCATGCATGGTGAAGCCCCCCCAACTCAAGGAACTTCTCACCCCCCACAGACCTCAACACGTACCCTCTGATCTGCCTCAACTTATCTCTTGAAACCTCCCAAGACAAAGCTCTGTACAATGGGAGATCGGGCTTTCTGCTCTGCTGCTGCTCCCAGTCTGTGGAACGCACTCCCTGACCACCTGAGGACCCCACAGACAGTGGATGCTTTTAAACGAGGCCTTAAAACGCACCTTTTTAGGAGCGCTTCTGATTAAACTCTAGCCCCTTTTTCTTATTATTTCTGTTTATTTTATCTTTTTTATTTCATGCTCATAATCCATGTGGATTTATTTTTTAGCACTTACCTATTTTATCATGTAGCACTTTGGGATTTGCATAAATATAAAGTGCATTACAAATTAAATGTATTATTATTATTATTATTAGTGTGCTTATACCAGAACTATTTAAGACCACAGATAAATTACTATTTAGTTGCAGGGTGCATAAATGAACATTTTACAGTAATTTCAGTTAGTTGAAATAGGTAAAAATAAGAAAAATGGCAGTATAATAAGCAGTAGCACACTTATGATAAAAAACAACTTTTTGCACGGTAGAACTGTTAAGCTGGCACAGTGAAGTCACCACAAAGCTGAACTGACGTGTGTGTGTATAAGTTAGAGCCAGCACATCAAAATAAGCAGCTCAGGACATAAACTTTGTTATTAGTCTTGGGATTCCAAGGCTGGCAAACTTGTCCACATATGGAGCACTCTCTTTATTAAAAGGCCACTGTGTTCTCGCATAAAAACAACTGAAGACTGACAAGTATAACTCAAAAACAGAAGCATGTGGGAAAAAAAGGTTTAAGTATCTCATCGATAAAAGAGCCGTCTTAAAAATGTGTAAGTTACAGATCTAATGCATAAAGTCCGTCCGTCCGTCCGTCCGTCCGTCTTCTTCCGCTTATCCGGAGTCGGGTCGCGGGGGTAGCAGCTTCAGTAGGGAGGCTGAGACGTCCCTCTCCCCAGCCACTTGGGCCAGCTCCTCAGGAGGAATCCCAAGGTGTTCCCAGGCCAGCCGGGAGACATAGTCCCTCCAGCGTGTCCTGGGTCTTCCCCTGGGCCTCCTCCCGGTGGGACGTGCCCGGAACACCTCACCGGGGAGGCGTCCAGGAGGAATCCTGACCAGATTCCCGAGCCACCTCAACTGGCTCCTCTCGACGTGGAGGAGCAGCGGCTCTACTCTGAGTCCTCCCTGGATGACTGAGCTCCTCACCCTATCTCTAAGGGAGAGCCCAGACACACTACAGAGAAAACTCATTTCAGCCGCTTGTATCCGGGATCTCGTTCTTTCGGTCACGACCCAAAGCTCGTGACCATAGATGAGGGTAGGAACGTAGATCGACCGATAAATCGAGAGCTTCGCCTTTTGGCTCAGCTCTCTCTTCACCACAACGGATCGGTACAGCGCCCGCTTCACAGCAGACGCTGCACCAATCCGCCTGTCGATCTCCCGCTCCATCCTCCCCTCATTCGTGAAAATAATGCATAAAGTGTTTATTTTTAATCATGTACACAAATTGGAATTCAAGTATGCATTTCATCTAATAAACAAAAAATGTAAGTTATTTTAATGTTTCTTGGCAAGATGCAGTTGTTATTTAGTTAACCGTCGTCTGGCAATATTCTGGCCAGATTTTTGATCACTTGCCTTATTAGAATTGATAGAGTTCGTTTAGGCAGATTTATTTACTGGCATGAAAGTTGAGTTTAAGCATGATCCGCACATGTTAACCAGGGTTAGGTTTGGAGGAGTGGGAAGGCAAAAAAGAAGAAGCACGTAAACTGGCTTTATTAATTGTAAAAATCACCTTTGATGTGTGTTTGCAGTCGTGGTCTTGGTGCAACAGCCGGTTGTGTCAGACGTACAACCATCCAGCTGTTGATCTGTGGTAAAATTGACAACTTCGAAGGCATCTCCACATCTTTATTTTGTCATCCTCTTTACGCAATGCAACAGTAGGGTTAAAGTTAGCCGGGGTTAAAGTTGTCAATATCGGAGCAGAGGCCTATATCTAAGCCGACTTCTATGTAAAACACGTTTCACTGGGAGCAGCGATGCTGGCGTCCATCTTTCATTTTATGAGAGGCTTTAGCTTTTATGATTGCAGGGTGAGTGTGAGTGAGAGTTTAGATCTGGACATTGTTAGGTGTGACAACAGGACCAAAGCGCCAGACACAAAGAGAACATTTGCATTAAAAACAAACTTGTGCACATGATCCCTATTTTAAAATATCACATCAGTTGATTTTCTACCTTGTATGATCATTAGATCCTAAAAAATGAGTTCATCAACAAAAGCCCATATTCAATGATATCCAAGCCAAGATCCATATGTATGAACCTCTGAGCTGAACTGATCTTGATAACTGAAGTAACAGTTAAGCTTTAAGTTCATTTTTACTATAGCTGAATATGTGAGACTAGGTGTTGCCAAATATTGCCTCTGTTGAAGAGGCATGTACAGATTAGTTCAGTCATTGAGTACTCACTCTAATTTAATCTGGAGGAAGCAGATGTTGTTAGGCCACAAACACAGTCAATTCTCACAATTAGCTATCTTTTCTTTCTTTCCTTTCTTTTGTGCTCTGTTCCTTCCCCTTCTTGACAAAGCACATGCATTTGTGCTCCCCTGTAATTGACCTAAGATACTGAAGGTAAAAAAGAAAAAAAAACATCAGTAAACATCTGCAAGGTCAGCTCCATCTGTTAAAGACATTAGAAGAGCCAACATAACAACTGGTGAAGTACTTAATGACTCCTTACGTACTTGGGGTTTTCTGTGCTGAGCAGATTCAGCTCAGCTAGCTGTCAGCGGTCACGCTTTCGTTCAGTTTTCCCTCAGTGCACATGAACACACACAGAGAGGCATACGCGCTTGGCACTGGAAGTCATATGCATGAGAGGGAATCAAGCCTTTGTGGTTGTTCAATACTCAGGGGGAATGAAGAAGTCTGTGCTATTTCCTGACTTGTTTTTGCATCATACAATAAAGCTAATAAATATTATATAATATATTCGCAGTGAGAGCTTCCTGTTAGTTGGACACAGTTTCTCAAACAACGTAGGGTGTGGATTGAAAATGTATGACTACCTGTAGATGGGAAACATAGTAAACAGCTTGATAAATATATGAAAACAAACTTGTAATGTTAAGATGTAACAAGAAAAAAAACCTTTGTCCCCAGCTATACAAAAATCATAAAGATTACATTCATTGAATAGAAATAAAGCTGGTTCTTTTTTTTTTTTTTTTTTTTTTTTTGCAAATTCAGCCTTTTAGCTTTTAACCTAACCATTATGACTTGCAGTTTACAATGTGCTTATGTCATGCTGTATCTTTATTTTAAAGAGAGACTGGTACTCTTTATGTAATTTTATTTTTTTAAGATAAGCCTGTGTTATTTCTTAGTGGTAACAAACCTTCTTGTTACATTTTAAACCATTTCAAATATAAATCCGCTTTGGGTATGAATATTCCTGAACTTAACTTCAAATATACTACGTGGTGGATCAGTTTACATTGTGACCCGGTATCATTTATTTTACGCTGTTGCAAGGAGTAAACACCTAAAAGAACAATAGTCTGTAAAAGACAACTATCATTTCTCATTTGTATGGATAATTTTAAGCCAGAAAGGGATAGATTCCATCTATAATTTCAAAATCAGCAACTCGAAGGATCAGCAACTCTGATGCAGGGGCCACCAACATGATGCTCACAGGCACCAGGTAGCCCCCGAGGACCATATGTGGTGCCCTCAAGCCTGTTAAAAAAATAGCACAACCCTCCAGTGAGCTGCATCTAAAACATTATTCAATTTAGTTGCTCTTCCTTTCAATCATACTTAGATTTACATAGATTTAAAATGAATTAAAAAAGTTAAAAACATGTTTTTATCACATATAGTTAAGGTGAGCTCTGGCTCTTCTAGTTCAAAGATCAGTACTAGTAACCCTTTGTATGACACACTACCGATGAGGTATAGCTCTCAACTTCTAGAAGGTTGGTGACCCATGCTCTAATGATATTGCAATTATATTTTTTTTTGTTTTTGTTGTGTGATAAATCTATCACTTTGTAAATATTTGTATTTGTGCAGTTTTTATACGGTAATTGATTGAATATGAAGTAATATAAGGTGAATGAAATTGAGAACATTTTTTTTTCTCTCTCCAGGAATAAATGGGTTGTGATTTATTTATAAGTACCCTAATTGAAACTGTCCTGTCTGTGAGGGATGACCTTGTTTGAAATGAGGGTGTAGCTTATGCGTGAGTGTGTGTGTGTGTGTGTAGTGTGTGTGGGTACAACATGGGGAGAGGGGCAGAGGGTGGCTGGCACGCCCAAGCTCCAGCGCCGAATGACGCCCATCTGTTGTTTCTTCTCTGTGCGACCTGCACAGCAGAAGAACGCAATCAGCGGCGCCGTGGGCGGGTGGATCGTCTGTTTATAAATCCAGATCTCTCTCCCGTGGGCGGGAACGGCAACAGTAAGACGAGCGAAAGAGGGGCGCATGAGGAGTGAGAGAGACCGAGACGTGGATGAGCTGAGGCTGTGGCGGCGGCTGTGGTTGACCGGGGTCCGCGGAGGGGGCGAGGCGTCCGCCCCTGCATGCGACTTCAGCCGCGCATGGACGACCACCTCAGCCTCCTGCAATCACCCCCGCCGAGCGCGACCAGAACCCGAGGCGACAACCTGGTGAACCACGGCTACACCGAGACGGAGGCCGACGTTATGACGGTCGTGGCGTGTGACAACATGCTGGAGGAGTCGGCGGCTCTGCCGGGCCACCACTCTCTGGACCGATACGAGCCGGATCACGAGTGCTGTGAGCGGGTGGTCATCAACATCTCGGGGCTGCGCTTCGAGACGCAGCTGAAGACTCTGTCCCAGTTTCCAGAGACGCTGCTGGGGGACCCCAAGAAGAGGATGAGATACTTTGATCCCCTCCGGAACGAATACTTTTTCGATCGGAACCGACCCAGCTTTGATGCCATTCTCTACTACTACCAGTCTGGCGGGCGCATCAGGAGACCCGTCAATGTGCCCATTGACATCTTTTCCGAGGAGATACGCTTCTACGAGCTGGGCGAGGAAGCCATGGAGAAGTTCAGAGAGGACGAGGGCTTTATTAAGGAGGAGGAGCGGCCGCTGCCAGATAATGAGTTTCAGAGGCAGGTGTGGCTGCTCTTTGAGTACCCAGAGAGCTCGGGTCCCGCCCGGGGAATCGCAATAGTGTCTGTCCTGGTCATTCTCATCTCCATTGTCATCTTCTGCTTAGAGACACTGCCAGAGTTCAGGGACGAGAACAGGGACCCGATCACCATTGCGCCCCTGACAAACGGCACGCTGCCCTATTTCATCAGCCCCTTCTCAGACCCCTTCTTCGTCGTGGAGACGCTATGCATCATTTGGTTCTCGTTCGAGCTGCTGGTGCGCTTTTTCGCGTGCCCGAGCAAAGCCACGTTCTCCAAAAATATCATGAACATCATTGACATCGTTGCCATCATCCCCTACTTCATCACGCTGGGCACGGAGCTGGCAGAGAGGCAGGGGAACGGGCAGCAAGCCATGTCTCTGGCCATCCTGCGCGTAATCAGGCTCGTTCGGGTGTTTCGCATCTTCAAGCTCTCGCGTCACTCCAAGGGCCTGCAGATTCTAGGGCAGACTCTGAAGGCCAGCATGCGCGAACTGGGGCTGCTCATCTTCTTCTTGTTCATCGGGGTCATCCTCTTCTCCAGCGCCGTCTACTTCGCCGAGGCGGACGACCCGGAGTCGGGGTTTAGCAGCATTCCGGACGCGTTCTGGTGGGCGGTCGTCACCATGACCACCGTGGGTTACGGGGACATGCACCCCGTGACGATCGGGGGTAAGATTGTGGGATCCCTGTGCGCGATAGCCGGCGTGCTGACTATAGCGCTGCCCGTGCCAGTCATCGTCTCCAACTTTAACTACTTCTACCACAGGGAAACAGACGGCGAGGAGCAGGCGCAGTACCTGCACGTCGGGAGCTGTCAACCCCTGGCGGACACGGAGGAGCTGAGGAAGACTCGGTCTTCCTCCTCCCTCAGTAAAAGCGAGTACATGGTGATAGAGGAGCACGGGATCAACAGCACGTTCAAGCAGCCGCCCAACTTCCCCACCACCACCACAAGCACCGCTCAGAACAACTCCCAGAACTGCGTGAACATAAACAAAAAGATCTTCACCGACGTGTAAGCCAGTTTTTGAGCAAATGACCACTGGGCACAGGAAGACGTGACGTGTCAACGCACAGCTCCGGCAGCGTTTGGAAGCAACCGTAGATAAAATGCGCGCAAAGGCGGCTGGAGTTTAAAGAGATGCTTTGTGCTCCATTAAAAAATTTGGATACTTTTTTTTTTACATCCTATATATATTCAAGCAGTTTTCACTTAGAAAGACAGAGTTGCTCCCTAAAATCTACAGTTTTTTTCTTCCTGAATGGAAGGTATAAACCTGTTATGTGCCGTGCATTAGCCAATACCTTAAACGCATCACAAAAAAAGGTAGAAATAAAAGCTTTATGATTGTGAAAGATGAATACAAGTGAATGCTCCTGTCAGTGGACGCTCACGCGTTATTTGTCGTGCGTTAAGAGTCGTGATCCGCCGGTAAAACACTATATGTATTATACTCGGAGTCATTTAAATATATGTGTAGCCTCTATGTGTGGTCAAACACATGTAATGTCAGATAAGCATAATCCAGCATATATATATCATATAAACCGTTTTGTGGTATGTCTTTATGGTGCGTTAAAATCCTAGTCTAAATGCTGCTGTCTTGATATCCCTAGATATAAACTGTCGTGGTAGGCTATTTAATGCGTAAACGGCGCCACGTAGACCACCAGATCAAGGCTGCCGTCGGGGTCTCGTTATTGGTGCGGGGCGCACGTGAGAAGAGAAACAAAACAGGGAGCGCTCTCCGATCAAAGATGGAGCGCGTTTCTCTCTGTGTGGAAGCCTCAAATAGAGCCCGCTGTGATGCACTCTCCATGGCGACGCGCGTTTCCTCGGTAACCCCCCCCCCGCCCCCCCCCCTCTGCCACCGTTGCCATAGCATCACTGTTTCCACAGTAACCTCCCAGATGGTTTCGGAGCTATATTGGAGATTCTGGTGTGACGGGCTCGCCTTTTCAGTGTCTTAATCAATCAGACCAAAAACATTTCCGGATGGATTCAGCGACTGTTTTAAAGGCTGATTGCACAAGAAAAACACGAATAAATAAATAAATACAAATCATTGAAAACCTCAGCCACGCTGAACAGGTCAACAAGTCAAATCGGTGTTGTGACGGGAGAGTGGAAGACAGCGGCAGCGTGAGAGGAATTATGAATGGACTGAAAATACGATGCATGACGGTCCTGAGTGCACCGCCGCTGGCGCCCAGCAGAGGACGATGTTCTCCCACTGACAAAAAAATGGTAAGCCCTGGACATGATCCCATTGTTTTTATTATTATTTTTAAAACTGCGGTGTCTTCAGATCTTCAGAGAGAAACCTGTGTAGATGTGTCTATATAGACAGAGATTTGGGGAAAAAAAGAATCAAATAAGCAAATATACTATCAATAATGGTGATAAATTGACCCCTCGTGCACCCAGAAAGGTGGACCCCGCCTTGCTTTATCAATCAATATATATATATATATATATATATATATATATATATATATATATATATATATATATATATACCTGAAAATAAATGTTTAATTGCAATAAACTGGCACCTGATCAGTTACAGTTGGAAATATTTCAGATGTTCAGACGGCTAGCAGTCTGAGTGTGCTTCTGTGTGTATATTGTGTAAAGGGCAAAACGTGCTTCCTGTGTGTCCAGGTTTCCTTTCACCTTCATTTGACTTTGTGCCTAAAATCTGTAGGACCAGCAACAGCGTGCCAAATCAGCGTGTCTAAGCGGTGCCCCCTGGTGGCCAATTTGCGCTTCTGACAGTAAAGGTGGCTCCCACCTGTTTCCATGACCTCTGTCTTCCTTAGAGGCTCAATAACCTTGGGTAGCACAGAAAGTTTGAAAAAATAGTTCACACTTCATCTCTCTAATTGGCTAACTAACTTTGATGAGTTATACACTCTACTCTGCATAATGCAAGCATCTGAGCACAAATGTGTATGCATTTGGCTTAATTACCTTTTTAGAATAAAACAGGTTTATCTCATGTTTTCAGCTATTTTTAAACATGCTGTACAGCTGCACATTTGTGTTCAGATATAGGTTATGGATCAAGCACAACATGTATCGGCCCAAAAGTATGCTTAACATAACATACTCCATGCAGACATCCTAAAAGTCTGATGCAAAAATTTACAAAAAAGGGTAATATGAAACAGTGTATGTGCATAACGTAGAAGATGAAATTAAGTAAAATGTAGTCAAAATTTAGGACTTTCTGATTTGCTTCTACATTTGTTTGTGTTAATCTCAAAACTTTCCTTTTGTTTTCCTACCTTCTTTGCTGCAGTTTTGGATGTTTATTTTATGCTAATACTTGTAAATTGATTCTTGAAAAAATTATTGTGTCAGATGAAGCTGTATCAAAAAAAAAATGCAGCTATTAATGAGAACAGATTATAGGGAATTCAAATTAACTTGTCATAAGACACCTGCCCGATCATCTTTGCATGCCTTAATCTGAATTTACAGCATTTACACTATATATTTTGGCATTATCGAACCAAAATGAAAGGAATAGGATGATTGCTTTGTTAATGAGACCATCAAAATGAAATCTACATTGTAGTTCTGACACCATTTCTTCCCTTTATCTTCTCAAACTCTCAGGTGAAAGAATTTAATTCTGCTCAAACCTCCTGGATCCCCTGATGATCTCATTTGAGCTGTTTCCCTTTAAGGTAAAACACATTATAATTGATTAGGTTTTGGAAATTAACTTAACCACTAAAGCCTCAATCATTGAATAGTAAAAACTTTTGTCAAATTGACGATCTAAATATTAAATTATTAGATTGTTTTGTTGAGAAATTACACATCGGTTATTCACAGAAGAATATATTTAGTCCAAGTCTGAAGCCTATGAATTTATTTTGTACTTGTTAATTTTGCTTTAAAAAATATAAAAATCAGTCTATGTAGTTGTTCATAAAATATATTTGCAAACCTAAAATTACCCCAGTCAGGTTTTGTTATAAATTGTTTAATCAAATTGCTCACATTTTATATATTTTAATTGTTGTTTTGTTATTATTTTCTGTTGTGTCTGAACCAGAGCAATTGTGCACTTTATGTTAACATTTCATTTCCAGTTAACTTAACACAAAAAAGATTTTTGTTGGGTTAAATAGATTTTTTTCTAGTAAACATTAGGGAATCTTTAAATCAACAAACACCGTTTTGCATTAACTAGTAAAGAAGAAATATTTGCTTAACTCTAAAATCAACTTTATACAGTTTATTGGCAAAAACGTAAAACTAAAAAATAAACTGGGTCTTAGGGTGCAACATTAATGTTACTGTACAATATTGTTTTACAATTTAATGTGAACTTGTTTAGTTCTGTAATAGTTGTCTTAACACCCACTGAGTGTTGTTCTTCTTGGGTTGAGTGGCAGCTATTGAAGATGAATTTTCCTATTGGTTCAAACGGTCCATGCTTTCATCACTATAGCCCTACATTTGGGTATAAAACCATCTCGGGCAGACACATGCCCCCATGGTGAGTCAGACTAAGGGCTGGAACTGCGAACATTGGGCACATTATTCAATATGGTTTAGTCTTTGTTACTGGTTTGAACATTAGCCCATGTCAGCAATGATGCTGCTAACGTCACTTTACCACTCAGACTCCACTGCCTTGGCAAGGTCCTCTTCTGGCATAGCGGAGTCAGCGCCTTGAGACAGCAAGTCAGACCGATTATAAGGCTCAGCCCCCCTGGGCTCCACAAACCTCTGATGACGAGGGGGGTGAAAAACCCTCCACCACAAAAAGAAAACCACCAGATGTCAGCCTTGTCACTCCATGTGTCAATATGTCACTTTCCCTTGTCCTGACCGCTACAGCAACATGCCCCGCTTAAGACCCCCACCGCTGATCCCCGCACTTTGCTGTCTCTCTTGGAACCGCGCACTTTGGTGGCAATTTTCAAAATATATCTGGGGGAGGAATTATGCCTTTACATTGGGGTTACACTTTAAAGTGGACAGCTGACCTGATTCACATTTTGATTGCATGGAAACTAGTACCTTATTATTACCATAAAAATAAAACACACAAAAAAACGTGTATTTATTTTAAAATGAAAGAATATATGGCAAGTGTTTGTCCTGAAAGGGTTTACTTTGAATCTGAAAAGAACTTTGTACCGGGCACGATCAGCAGACATAAACATTGCTGTGCCGTCAGTCAGCAGTACAGCAGAACAATCAGAAAGCAAGATGGTGACAATTGACACAGCTACTGTATAGCCTGAAACACACCAAAACATCCGATCCGTCCGATACAACAGAAAATTGTGCCTTAGCAGTCAGATATGGTTGAAGTGAATGGGGCCGCTAGACTGGCTTGCGGTTTTCTGCAGCTGCACTGCGTAGCTCTGACCAAGATGGATCAGGGGTCTACCTTGGTTGGAGCTACGCAAGATTTTCATGGGAAATCCATTAGTCAGACAGGAAGAGAGACACTTTGGCGAGGTGAAACATGTCTGCTTTGGGAAAAATCCAAAATAAAAGCTCCAAACCACCAAATAAACGGAACACAATTTCCAGCCAAGTTCGTCCCCATATAGGTCCGTCCCAGAAAGCACAGAGCTCAATAAATAATCAATACAACATATCAATAAACTGTACTTACCCATGGTTGGAGCTCAGAAGTACAGCAAACAGATAAGACATTTAAACTGTGATCTTCTTTGAGCTTGTTCGAGCAGCAACTGCGGCTTTACGTTTACTGCCGGGTGTGTTTATAAGTGGCGGAATTTCCTGAATTTGCAGTTCTCACTCTCATGTGAATACTTGATCTTGTGAGTCTGGTGGTCCAGAGAGGGAGCCTCTACGCAGCCAGTAGATGTGGGAATTTGTTTCGAAACATTGGGCTGGAGGGAGTTAATGGTTTGGTGTGTTTCAGTCTGAAGAGTGAGTAGACCGTCCTGCAATGCCTCGCAACAAAGTCACAAATCGGCATGGTTGAAGACCAACCCGATCTACGGGGTTAGGGTTTCTTACTCTTTCTTTTCAGATCTCCACTGGACGTTACTGACTCGCTCTGCTCTATTGCTTCTCCTTGTTTACCCATTGTGCACATACACAATATCGTACTTGCGGTCTCGGGGTCTTGTTAATAATATACACAAAAGGTGCTTTTTTGCCAATAAATAGAGCTAAAACACAGTAAAACACATAAATGAAATATAATAAGCCAACAGGGCTCTATAACTTAAGAAGAAAACCTTTGTATGCAAACAGAATGAGCTACTGGCGTAGAAATCTGTTAAGTCAAAGTATGTGACCAGGCCCCTTTAACGTTTAAAAAACCTTGCACTTGCTACCGGTAGTGGGAATAAGAGAAGTATAGAATTTAATAAAACAGGTCTTTGAGGAAAGGGGTAATTTGGTTTAAAAGGTGTCAAACATGTGTGTATCATACATTATACGTTTGGAAATAAAGGTTAAAGTAAAATTTTAAACAGTATAGCTTTAGGTGTTTCCCTTCTGACACTGACCTGACTTAAATTAATGGGTGATTAACAGGCCTCTGCAGCAATTGGTAGCTGCTGCGGACATAATGCAATCATTTGAATCAGGTGCTGGAACAGTCTTCTGAAATATGAGGGACAACGGGCCCGTCGGAGCAGGATTGAGAACCACTGGTTCAGGTCATCCACTAACACAGAGTTAATCTGTTCTTCTCCTCAGGACTGCAGAGGCTCCCCTTCTAGGTCTGCTGGACTGGATGGACCACGTGTTGGAATTCAGACAACCATCCCTGCGGTTCAGATCTACTTCGCCTGCCTTCTTAATTTCAAATGGTGCCCTCAAACCGGACAAAAGGCCGTAACTAGCAATTCAATCAGAAATACTTAATCGACAGTCACAGAATGCTGTTCTCACCAAGTATTGTAGCATACAGTTTGGACTTGATTCTCTATGAATGGAGCCTTTACAGGATCAAAAGTAATTTAGATATCCTAAAACATTCAGCTGGAATCGTGTAATGGATATTTTTTCACCACACTGCTGTCTAAAGGACATTTAAAAGCACAGTTCCAGAAGTCTGCCAGCATTTTTTGCAAAGCACCTTTCAATATTCTGGGACTTTGATTTGTTTTTATTTTATATATTTTTTTTACTTTATTTTTTATTTATTTTTTACCAAAATGTCATTATAATCATGGACAATAAAAAAAACGAAGAATTTGAAAGGAAGTACAAACGTGTCAAAAAAACTGAGTTCATCTGTGATTTGACTGATATGAAACTGTGATACCAATCGAAGACTGTTAGCCATATGCCTTTGTTCTATGTGTGTGTGCTCTGTGTTGCTAAATATGTGGAACAGGCACATTTTTCTGTGTGCTGCTGGCTGCTGCTAATCCTTTGATGTAATCACGGAGAACAACACAAATGCATTTAGACACATGTCAACACAGACACCTTAAAACATATGCACACATACGTTTTCACGTCCCACCTCTATCTCGGAGTGCACTTTGTTTTATTTTTATTTTTTTGTTCTCCATTTGGAATAGAGCAGAATATTGACCAGTGTGTACCCAGATTCATTCTGCATTGTGCACTTTCTTCAACATGGCCCATATAAAGAAATTTTGAGGTGTGTTGTGTTTATTTGACAAGAGCTGCATTTTTTATCTGTAAAAAAAAAAATATATATATATATATATATATATATATATTTTTTTTTTTTTTTTTTTTCAGGCATTATTCTTGTTTCGTGAATATACACTAGGCCTTCATACAAAATATACTCTATAGTTCATCACCTTAATTTTAAGCACAATTAGGCTCCTTCTGATTTGATCCTTTAGTAAATGCTAAAGTATGTCTTTAGCATTTAAATCAGGTAGTTATATGTCAGGTAGCTATACGTTTAAAGGTGTTTTGATTAATGTTAAAAAAAGGGAAAAAAACACCAGTTAATTTCTTGAATTGATAAGATATTTTGTGTAAAAAGCCGTTAAAGCTTCTTGCCAGACTCGTTAGTAAAGTTAGCAAACTCACTTTGAATATGGTTCATCAACTATGAAACAATAAGGCATAGTCAGTTCTTCTGATTTGCAACTTTCGATGGATATCATTCTTTAATCAGGATAAAATCCATCCTCCCTGACACAATCTTCAACATACACATGCCTGTGTCTGATCACCGTAGTGTTTTTTAAACGTAGCTGATGAGCTTGGTTCTGTCGTCCTTTGTGATGTCATCAACTCAAATGCGCACAAAGCACAATCAGTGTTTTGTTTCCTCTTCAGTCTGCTTTTAATGAGTGTGTTTTGTGAAATCCTGCAATGAAAATCTGTTCTCCGTCACTTCATTTTGTGTTGTTGTCAGTGTGCACCTCTTGGCGGAAAGGATCTTTAACACACAGGAGACCTCACTGTCTAATCAGGTTACCAAGCAGTTTTGTAGCTTCTGCAGCGAGCAACTGTCCCTGGAACACAATAGTCCAAACAATAGAGGGCGCCCTGTTAGATCCTAACTGGGCAAGTCCTTTAATAGAGAACACAGCGTCTGTAAACATAAATGAAATGAAAGGCAAACACAGAGATAAAAGAAGCACAGAATTGTTGCAGATATGAGAGCTAACACTTTACGAGCTGTGAGGATTCATGGCTTGGAAAAGACTCTGTGATTTCCTGTTGTGTTGGCAGCGTGTTTGGACCGTAAAGAGAAGAGAAGTGAGCCGGAGCAGAGTGGAAAACTTCCAATCATGCCTGTGCCAAAGGGGTAAATATTAACATTCTCACAAAGGTTTACAGCAGTAGGACTGTCACGCTGTATAACAGCAGGTATGATTTATTATTACCACTTTACTGATGACTCTTTTCCAATATGCCTTTTCCTAAGGTATATCGGGGGAAAAAAAAAGTTTCCTCTCATCTTTCTGTGTCGGTTTCCCTGACCGCGTCTGTCTGCTTCTGTCCGTTTACCTTTTAAATGTTCATAAAATATATGCTGTTGCATCTGATGTTACCATCATACATGTGATGTCACCAAAGCTTTCAGCCACCCATGGCACTGCAGCAGAATATCTCCATAGTAACAAAGGAGAGAAGCTGGTAAGATGAAGAGACTGGCAGAGTCAGCCCTGCAGGTAGACAGAGGAGATCACTACTTCCAATTCCTGCATTTGTAATAGCCGCCAGATCATTTACTGTATGTGTACACAGCTTCTGAGAAAGGTAGGCGCAGACAGAAGCTTTTCATGTATTTGTTTATAACGTTTACAATCGTTGGTTACTGGCAGAAGATCGGTGTCCCACGTGCATATTGGGAGTCACCGCGCAGAGACTATTTGGACGGCAGATGAGTCAAACCAATGCCAGTAGCATAAGCCAGACCAGAGAACAATTGCCAGTAAAAAAAAAGAAAACAGGAACTGGTACTGAGAAATGATGAAGGGATATTCCAGCATCTATCGTATAGGAGCTTGAAAGTGAGACTGTTGCACTGATAATTGGCATTTATGGAAAAACCTGATCTGATCTGGAGAGAAGGCATCCTCGCTACAAGGACTAATTTTGTGCTTCACCACTTCAGTACATGTATCATTACACAATGTAATTCCATTAAAAAAAAGGTAATCCGTCACAGGAGGCTTTCATTCTAGTTTAACTGAGAGTGCCAGACTTAAAGGAAGACCTCAAGGAAACTGGAAAAAATCCTGCTCTCCACATCTGAAGGAGTCTTATCTGATGTGGAAAACAGTCTATTGTTTCGTATATGTACAAGTACAAAAAAAACCCCTCAATTGCCAAGGTAGAAATGCATATTTTTCTTTGTTGATAGAGGAGAACAAGACTAATCCTAAGATTATTTTTAGTACAGAACCAAATTTGCACAGATTCATAGCTCTGATCAACCGTCCTTTCCATTACATATATAAATTATAAACTTGAGACAAAGCAGAAGTTGTCATCTTTGGAATGGGGCCCTTGAAGAAGAAAAAAATTAGTCAGTTACTTACTTTGGACTGCATTAAGTAAGTCCCCGGTAATAAAGTAACGGACTTCGGTTATATCTTTGCCTAGGACACCTAATTTAAAACCCTTATTAAACAGGTTTTTAGAATGTCCTTCTATCACATCTGTAGTAGAGAAACTAGCCCATTCATTTGTTTCAGCAAGGCAGGACTATATTCCAGCCTAAGAGTTGATAACTACAAGCTTCTGGGAGTCCACATCTCTGCTGACCTCACCTGGGACACACCTATCTCACACCAGGTGGGGAAAGCTCAACAAAGACTTAATTTCCTCAGGAAGTTAAAGAGCATGCATCTCCCTCACCAGCTGCTCACAAACTTCTACAGATCAGTAAAGTAGCGCCTCCTGGTATATTGCTGCACAGTGTGGTTCTCCAGCTGCTCTCACGAGAACAGAAGAACCTGTAGAAGGTGTTGAGGTCAGTGGAACACATTATTGGATCCAACCTGCCCTCTCTGATGGACATTTAACCCTGCGGACTGCAGAAGAAAAAGCCAGCATCATTGCAACAGATTTGATTCATCCAGGATGTATTTTCCTCTCTCCTCTTCTATCTAGAAAAAGGCTCAGGACATTAAAAACCAAATCCAGCAGAATCAAAAATAGTTTTGATCCCAGAATGGTTAAATCAATCATAGGGGCACTTGAAGACAGCTTATGGACAGGATGTATTAAATCTATCTATCTATCTATCTATCTATCTATCTATCTATCTATCTATCTATCTATCTATCTATCTATCTATCTATCTATCTATCTATCTATCTATCTATCTATCTATCTATCTATCTATCTATCTATCTATCTATCTATCTATCTATCTATCTATCTATCTTTGATTAATCATTCGATTAATGTTCACTATTGTTGTGATCGTTGTAAATGTATGTTGTCTGCCACTCTGTGCTGCAAAACAAATCTCCATTCTGAGGGACAAGAACGATGACAAAGGGCTCAAAGAGGAGCAGATCCCCTGAAGAAAATGCCAGATTGTTTCGCTCCATGAGTGATAATCTGTCAGGGTTCAGAGTGTGAGAGTACATTAAGGTGTTTGTCTGAGTCTCGGATCTTCCACCTGGGGGCACAGTTTAGCCAAAGTGTTGCATTCACACCTGGATGATATTATCTAACCCATCAGAGAGGAGCTGCCTGATTACCACTCGTCGAGTGATCACCAACCTTTTTGTTTAGACTTCAAGCCAAAAACAAACATTTTCTAAGTCCTTTTGAGCATTCTAATATTTTTTATGCAGCTCCTTAATCTCTTAGGCCTCTACCTCCCCATACTCTCACTCATCACACACTCAGCAACACCAATCTCCATGGATGGCTCACAGAACCTCACCTCCAAACATGACTGGTTCCTGTCCCGCTGCACTGCCTACTCCTTTCTGACACAGTAAGCTTAAGATCATCCTCTTGTCCAAACTTTGCCTTCAATTCTAAATTTCTGGAACTAACTCACACCATCCTCCCTACAGAGAGTGATCATCGTTTCTTCATTAAACCTTTTAAAACCGCTTCCTTGTCCTCATTGAGTTTTCTGCATGTGGGTCAAAAAATTCTCTCTGATCATGACATAGTCAGACGTCCCCCCCTTTTTTTTTATTTCAAGCACGGCACATTCTTTGATGTGCCGTGCTTGCTCCTTGTTGTCCTAATTTTTAAGAAAACTTGTTTCCAGTTCTGTACCTGGCATTTCAGTACTCTGCCTCCTCGCTCTCAGAGATCATTGAAGAACTCTCCTCAAGATCCTGTCTGTGAATCTCCTCACTGGCTCCTCTGGATGTTGATGTCTGGACTCCTCCACTCCTTACCCTCATAACTCACTTGCCTGTCCACCCGCCAATGCTTCAACGTCATCCCCGTCTCCTCCTGGAAGGACGGACAAGAAGCCATTACAAACCAGAACCACTCCAAGTCATCTGCTAATCTCAGCCTCAGTGGTTATACTCACCTCCTCCCTGCAAGCTCCACCATTTTATCAACACTAAGATAACTGCCTTCTCCAAAATTGTTTAAACATCTTTATTTTGGCTCCACCTATGCTTCTCTTTTGGCTGATTTTAAGTCCACCACAACCACCACCCTTTTTTTTTTCTTTAACAATTCAGCAGAGGAACGCATGCATTTTGTTTTAACTATTTTTTTTTTTTAGCTCTGGTGGTAAATAGATGGTCAGCTGCCAGTCATGGCAGTTTTGCTGTCACAACAAATGACCAGATGGTGGAGAGGCTGATAGCATAAAATTGGAAAAGATGCTACTGTGCTCCGCACTGAATGACTCATCAAGCTGCCACTGTAACTTTTATCCATTTACCCTTCTCTATCTGTTATTCTTTCATTCACTCGTTGGTTTTCTGTATACTTTTGTCCTGTTGACAATGCTGCTATCCTCATCACTCCCTACAATCACCCCTGTTACACATTTCTGTTATTAATGACAAAATTCCAACTCCATTTATCCAACATTTTTCTATTCCGTGTAGGGACACGGGGGGCTGGTGTCTGTCTCTGGAGGTCATTGGGCGAGTGGACAAGCATGTATACTGTGGATACATTCACGCCTAACAGCAATTTAGTGAGACTAAGTAGCCTGACATATTTTGAAGTATATACACATTCACTGATATTCACTAGCTTTCGACCCGGTCTTCTTATTCCTCTTATGAGTAGTGTTATTCTAGTATTTATTCTATCATATTAGAGTGGTGGACTGTTGATTACGGCTGTCAGAATAACGTTTGAACATTAATCACATTTGAATAAAATTGTTCAGACACCTTTTAAAAGAACAAGTAATAACACCTAGTGGTTAAAATTGGAACAACATATGCACATTGCCTTTCACAGAGACCCACAATTGACTCAGTTGTTTGTTGTTGTTGTGAAACTCCTCTGAAATTTTACTGGCTTCCATGTTAGCAGGCTGCAGCTCTTTTGCCAACATAACATAAAATGCTGGGCTCTGTTTTGAGAACACTGGAAATGTGGTTGCTTCCTGGAAACCAGGAAATAAACACGTGCTACACTCCGAACCAAAGTAGTACCAGACCGTACCTCTAGGTTTGAAAGGAGAACAACGTGACTAATACATTGTTGATGGAGAGAACCGATTGTTTGTAAGGAAAGTTACTTCCATCCCAGGTGAGAACTGAGAATGATTGCAGTTGATTTTACAATAAATATCTTACTTATTGCTTCTTTAACTACTTGGTGGTCTCAAATTCAGATCCCGGCAGGCTGGTGTCCTAAAACGTTTAGATATGTTCCTTATCCTACACACTGGAATCAAATAGCTAAACTGCCTCATAGCATGCAGTCAAGCTCTACTAATGAGCTAATATTTGAGTCAGGTGTGTTGAAGCAGAAACGGATCTAAAGGTTGCAGGACACAGGCCCGCTAGGATTTGAGTTTCAGACCCCTGGTTTAACTCCTGGTTGAGGTGCCTGACCCATGAATCTTAATCAGGTAAAACTAGGAATGCTGGGAAATTTAGTTGTGCATTGCATAATTGGATACTATTACATTATTGCTGTCCTCCTGCACCCACACATTTGGAAAAGTATTGATGTTCTTCATCTTCTTTTCCAAAGCTTTGGAAAACAGGGGAAATTGAAACTAAATCAATCTGGGTGTACTCCCCCCTGAGAGTAAACATATCTGTGAGGAAAGAGGTTGTGTGATCAGCCAAGCCGAATGCAGGGAGAAAATTTCCAAGGTCAGTTTCTATTTATAGATGGTCCCTGGAGGGAAACTGGAATTAGGGAAAATTAGGTTTAAAAAAAAAAAAAGGTAAAACTTCAAAAACAGTGATGAGGAAGATGGATTCATGGTTTATTGTTTGAGTAACCTGTGTTTTCAAGCCTTTGTGCCATAAAGACAGATATAAAAGATTTTCAGATGTTCACAAAAATACTATCCATCAGTTTTCCCAAATAATTTAAAGATATAATAATCACTGCTTATTTAAACTTCTGAAATTGAAGAAAAACAAATTATCTTTGCAAAAAAGGCTTGCGCTTAATTTTCTGTATTTTCTAATATGCCTTCCATAGATTAGAATCTTATTAAATCAAACTGTGCATGATAATTGCACATAGTTCAAAAAGAGATACAATTGGAAACTCAATTGTTTGCATTCCTGCATACAGACACCATAAAGATGTGTTCAGTAACATAATTGAGTCATTGTAAGGTTACGAAATAAAAAAAGAAACATGACAATGACAGTATGTTAAACAATGTTAAAGAAAGAAGAAACTCAGTTGAAGAGTAGAAGGTGGAAGGTAGTGCTCTCCTTTTTTATTTTTTCTTCAGGTTGCATGTTATGTTCTGATTTTGCCTCCTAAAATAAACAAATGTATCTTGTTTATCTCTTTCAATTCCTATCTTTGCACGAGGCATTTAATTTTACATTTAGGTTTAATTCGGAGAACCTTAATTCGCACAGTCTTTCCCTGAACCTGCTTTTGCCTGTCTAGTGTCCCTGGTGGCCCAAAAGCCCACAGGAGAGAAGCAGAGTAAAGATAATGGATGGTTCTAGGTACAGGACAGACACATAAGACAAATGACCATTTACTGCTCAGCCTAAATTTAGAATCACCAAAAAACCTAATGAACAAGGCAGCCTCGCCACTGTTCCATAAGATAGAGCTAATTATTTGGTGAGTAAAGTTATATGAATAAAAAGATTACATGGGGTTGCTCAAGATGATTTTGTTACCTACAGAGTTTTTAATCAGTGCTTCTCTGTTTAAGGCTAAATGCATGTTAAATCAAATACACAGTTTAGGATGTTTAAGACCCATCTGTTCAAGATTGCCTTTTCATTAAGATTTCCTGTGTTCTGTTACTTTCTTGCTTGTAATTGTGTCATTTCTTTTAATCATGATGATGTTGATGTTGCTCCTTTTGTTCTACTTGTCCTTGATTGTTTTGAAAGGCGCTTGAAATATAAATTATTATTATTATTATTATTATTATTAGTGTTCTGGTTGTTTCCCAGAATTATATTACTCCTATGTGCTTATATATATGTATATATATATATATATATATATATATATATATATATATATATATATATATATATATATATATATATATATATATATATATATATAAAACCTAAATAGACTGAAAAGTGGATTTAATCCATTCGACTATTTTCTACACCTGCTTAATCCTTTTCAGGGTAGGAGTGAGCAAGAACAGTTTAATCAAAGCATGTTTTGTGAAATTCAAATACATGTAGTATGCGCTGGTTGACTGTAGGTTCACACATCATTGTATTACCAAACCAATCTGAGAGTTTTTGAGAGAGCGGTCACCTTCTGCAGCACCAGCAGAGGTCATCCAGGATACAATCCCTCCCGTGCAGTCTGCTATCATAACCTTATGTTTTTTCATTTTATCTCTTTCTCACTTCCACCCTCGCCTCTGCCTGTCTGACTGCATGCCAAAAGCGGGGGTTGGGGGGATTCCAGGGACATCAACATTTATTGGGCAAGTCCTTCTGTTCTTTTTCTGTTTACAGTTTTTCTCTTGGATGTCATTTATGCCACGTGATGAACCCTGAACTGAGGCAATATAGGTTTTTGGTGCTTTTGATGTTGTTCTAGATTCTTTTTTGACCTCCCGGAGGATTTATCGATGTGGCTCCTCAAGTAATTGTGGTGGGCCAGCCACTTCTGAGAAGGATCACCACTGTTAAATATTTTCTCCATTTGTAAATAATTGACTCTCACTTTAGTTGCTTGGACTCCCGGTGCATTGGAAATGACTTTGTAACTCTCTCCTGACTGGTGGAGGCCAATGATCTTGTTTTTAATCTGTCATTGAATTTTGTTATGTTAGGTTATGATTTGTTGCTTTTTAAATATATTTATTATCTACTTCTTTTTGTCAGACATATTCTATTTAAAGCAACAGTGTGTAATATTCACACACTGGCGCAACATCTAGTGGTGGACTAAATGAATTACAAATGACCTCGCTGTTAAGCGAGTAGTAACCACTACAGAAGCCTTGGAGTGGCCTCTGTGTATTTGGTACCAAGCTACTGCTAATAGCTAATAGCTACGGTCATCGTGGGAAATGTTTTTTGTTGCCAAGTCCGCTTATTATAAGCGACTATGGGCTGGTTTTTTTTTCTGAAGTCACTTGTAAATTCCGCGAGTCGCGGTTTGCAGTTTTTTTGAGCTTGTCTCTCAATGTGAAGTCGCTAGTTTGGCCTCTAAAATAAATGACTATAAACACAAAATATAGAGAGACCTGCATGCGGTGCTGCACTACAGACACAGTGAACCAGCTGAAATATCAATCCAGCCGTCCGCGTACACACATAATCCCCGACAGGGAGACGAAGACGAGCAAACGAGTCGTTTCTGCCCAGAGGCAGAGTAGTTGCTGGACTACACTGCCCCGTTTCTAACATAATGCCAGGATAAATGTCATTGTTATATTGAATTAACTTACCTGTCCAGCAGAAAGCCTGCAACCTCCGTATCCGTTTTGAATCCGCACTCCCTCATGAATTGTCTCTACTACACCTGGCAATAGCTACGCCAATATAGACTCTCGTTTTCTCCCGGTTATCTCTTCTTTTTCTTTTCCCTCTCACTAGGCAAAGAGTACGGATGTAAACAGAACAGCATGACATGCATGTAAGTGTTGACCATTTGCACAAGAGAATATAATTTACCCGAGACCTAACCGTTTGTCAAAGAAAAAGAACATTCCCTCAATGAAGCTTTGTTTCCTCTGGAGGATTGTGCATTAGCTTTAGGCGCATCTTTAGTCTTGTGCATGTCGACCTGGAGGAGACCAAGAGGGAGAGAAGAAGGGTTTCTCCTTGGGGGAAAATAAATAGTTGGGGGCTTACAGTTCAAACAAAACTGTTCTCCTCACTCACAGTTCAAATTTGTGCAAAATCAGGTATATTTTCTTTAAAGAGCACCTCCTTTGTGATAAAATGATTAACATGGCATAATATTTATTAACAATAGAGTCAAAAGGGTCATCATCTCCTCTGAGAGCATTATTTACTTGAAATATTCTTCATCTTACTAAGCGGTGTGTTTGAGTGGGTTTGTTTGTAGTATGACGGACAGGAACGTGAGAAGTGCGTTATAATTTAACAACGACAGAAAACTTCCAAGACATGGAACATGGGCGGAGTCACAGGCAGATCACTGTGGAAGAGTGATGGGTTGTCTGAAGGGATGTGGAATGGGAATAATAATGTGGCTCAAGTAGATATGAGGTGAGACCCGATGAGAACTAGAGAGCTTGTATACAGTTGGAGATGTGGAGAGTGACATAGGAAGCTTATGTGTTGATCAGGAGAAAATGTGGAGCAACTGAGGCAGAAGGCAAGAAGGTATTCTGAGGAAGGAAGCTAATTAACAGAGATCAGCCAAACAAAGAAACGGTAAAACATGAGAAAAAGACAAATACCAACCTGTAAGACTGGAACCCATGGAAGAGCTCAGCAGACTGAAACCCAAGAAAGAGTTCAGTAGACTGGAATCCACAGAGGAACCCAAGAAGCTGGACTAGAGTCTGCTGCTGGAACCCTCAGAGAAACCCTGGAGAGCAGAGAAGCACTGAATAGTGGCACAGGGACTCACAGAAGAGCAGAGGGAAGCGTGGAAGCCAGGAGAACCCTTGACAGGACTCTGTAGAATGACATGGATGCTGTAACATCCTTTGATGGAGCTTTGGATTACGGGACGGAGGTAAACCCACCTGGTCACCCTCATCGGAGAACTCAGCTTTGGAGACAGAGGTGAGTCCATCTAGACCCCCTCCTTGGATAAAATCAGGAACAGGAACACGAGACGGGTCCACCTGGACACCTACTCTGAGTAGAGTGGGGTGTGTTCTGACTTGAAACACAAAGTGTCATTATTAATTAGTGCTCCTTTAACCAACTAAATAATTCACTGGTTATGTTCAACAAATGCAATTAGTGATGGGAGGATGCGTGACATATCAGTTATTGAAAGGACTGATTCATAGTCATCCTTTTGCCAGCGTTGGCTGTAAAACACCCACCCATCCATCTTAATAAGTACTTGACACTGATTTTCTTGCAGATGTACAATTTATACCAAACTCAATTTTATATTAAGTATATATCACTTTTAAGTGAAGAAATGTGATCTGGTCCTAACAGTGTTTAAAAAACCCTGAAAAGTATGCAAATTAAGCAGTTCCCCTATTTAGAGTAAATGTGCAATTTAACTGTCTTTACTTTTGTCTTATCAACTGTGTATGGTCTACTGACTCTTGTGCAGCTTTCTGTCCCAAAACTCCTGCATGCAGCTGTAGTCTTAATACCTCACAAGTGTTTAAATAACATATTAAAGTATACTCATATTCTTCATTATAGGATGATTAAGACATTTTGTCTACCGCCACAGAAAGGAAGCAGACGCAGATGCTTATTGAGGTGTGGTCCTTAAAAGTGGAATCTAACAGTTGAGTGTGTAGAAGAATATTAGGTGGAGATTTTTCCTTAACAGAACAATGCTGGACATTCAAGTGAAGAGGGTCCGTCCATCCCTGGAGCACAAGCTGCTTCTGTAAGAAGTTAAACCTCATGACTTAATATGAAAACAGTAGACAGGCAATTAAAATAAAATTTTATGTGCCTAAAGCTCCCTGTGAAGTAGCTGTAAAAGGTGTACTTACAATAAAAATTGGAAACATTTGTAATAAAAATTAATACCTGAAAATGCAGTTACAGAAAACACAAATTGAAGTACTGCATCTGTTAAATGTGGGTAGTTTTACAGTTTGTGTAGGTTTTATTCTTCGATGCCCTTTCAGAAACCACCACTGTCTGTTGTACCAACATCTGTGCTGACACACTCCATCCTGCAGACAACAACTTAACTGGTTATCATTTATATTTAAATGTATTCATCTTAGTTATCCTGACTATTTAAAACAATACCTGGTTCAATTTAGCTCCTCATACAGTATTTGACATGCAACTCAGATGTTTGTTGTTGTCCCGAGAATCAATAAGGAAACTGTAAAATCCTCCTTTACATATAAAGCACCTTTTGACCGGAACAATATTCAATCCTCTTTCCGTTCTGTAACGTCTATTTATGTGTTTAAGAAGGCCCTTGCCCAACATCTTCAAAATATTTGTAACTGTTTTCTACTCTTTTTTTGTATAATAACTGTTATTGTGTATTATTGTGTTAATGTTTAACATAATCTTTACCACAGAGATTTGTTTTGTTGGGATGTATGGTGTGATTGGTTGTTTGTGACCATTTGTATGTAAATGTACTGTATATGTATGTTCTTGTATTTACGTCTGTATTTATCTTGTTTTGTTCCATTTTGTTTTGTTTTTAAAGACCTCCTTTAAAAGGAGATGGTTTCATCTCAAGTGGCTTATCCTTTCAAATTTAAATAAATTATTAATAACTACTGTAAATTCACTTGCAGGCATTAAAGATCATCCAATGAAATGGAAGGACCGTTGTCTTTAGTTGGGAAGGGATTGGTAAATCAGATATTATTGTAACGTATTGCATCTCTAACTGCTCGGCCATCTCACATGTCAATGGCGTGGTCTACGTCATCATCTGGTTCATAAACAGGACAGTTTCTGTGGCTATGTTGTCTGGAATCACACAAGCAGCTATCATATCACATGCCCTTTCTGGGTTATCTCTGAGTCTGCAAAGGCACAGAAACCAGGCCTTCAGCATCCTTATGGTAATCTCAACCCTGGCTTGTGTCCTGCTGTGATCCATGTTGTAACCATGCTGCTCAGGCTCAGGGAAAGGGGTCAGCAAACAGGGGTACCCTCTGTCCCTGAGAAGGTAACCGTTGTACTCTGCTAGAATGATAAAAGGATACAGTTTACATTTTGTTGACTCAAGAAAAATGCACAGACCCAGGCCACTTGGTGTCCACATTGCTGATTATGTGGGCTGCATCACATGTGATCTTCACAGCACAAAATTATGATAAGCTGCAATCTAAGGCCAACCCGCACATGGAAAAACCTCCTTTTCATATTACCTCCTTCATTTAGTGAAGGAGCAGTTATACGAATGTGAGTGCCATCCATGCAAACACTTATGTCTGGGAAACCTGAAATATATAAATAGAAACTTAGTGCTTGAAGTCTCAAAATGTAAACCTGGTTGTGAAAGTATTGTTTTCACTGATAGCTGTCATTCAGTATAATTCTTCTATTAGTCTTGTGGGGCTGTGACTTGGGAACACCACAAAACTAATCAGTCACTGTTTGAGTAATACAGCAACATTCCTGACAGCATAGCCTACATTTACCGCTTTGAACGATGTTCTGCGTCACCTACGTTGTGGGAAAAGCTGCCGTTGACATGAAAACGAAGTGTAGCGCAAAGGATTTGTTCAAAACCGAATGGATGCCCTCATTATGCGAGCGACGTGTGGGGTGAGAATATCCCTAAAATTAAATAGTAACACCTGACAATATATTCCACTTGGACACTCATAAGAGAACTAGGGAAGAGGAACGTGAGGCAATTCGTCCTGGAATTCTTCGGAGAACTCAGTAACAGGAACGTGAGGTTTAATGGAGTCCTAGAAGGCTGAACAGGAGGCGTGAATTGCAGCAATGCCAATGATGACAGGGCAGGAGGTGCAGACGGCAACAAGGATGATGACAGAGCCACAGGTGTAGAAGGCGACAATAATGATCATAGGAGAAAGAGAAGAAGGAGGATTGATGATGACGATGATGATGACGATGACGATGACGATGATGATGATGATGATGATGATGATGATGATGATGACCACGACGACGATGACATAACCAGAGAGGTGCCTTTGACATCAATGAAGCTGATGATGGAGCTGGAGATGAAAATGTTGGTGGTGAGACTAAAGGTTGTACAGTGAAACTTCCTGATGCTGCTGCAGAGAGGGAGGGAAGTATTGCATCTGAAACCCACGAGGATGTGGAAGCTGCTTTATGCTGAAGATAGTAGAGTGGTGGCAAGTTGAGGCTTGATGGTCCTCTGAGGAGACGTGGAGCAGACTCAAGTGCTCTAAGAAGATGTGGAGCAGGCTGAGCTGGATTCGGGAGATGTAAAGTGGGCTCAGCTGCCCTCAGGACATGTGAAGCAAGCTCAGCTGCTCTCAAAGGATTAGGAGCAGGCTCTGGTCCAAGAGGCACGCTCTGAAGCAGACCACAGAAGTAAGAAGCAGCAGATGGGGTTGAAAAAGTCTGGGCTTGGGAACGCAGAGGAGTGACCCGTGACAATAAGCCAGTCTGGGCCCTGAAAGTATGAGATGAGATCAGAAACACAAAAGCTGGGGTGAAGGCATTGGCCATATTCTCTATAACAGGAGAATCGCAACGCCAAAGGCCACCTCCTAGTGGAAGGTTTGCCAATCTCAAGTCCCCTGAGGTGATCACAAATTCAGAGGCTTCTCAAATCTGGAAAATTATTCTCTGACTCCACCGACAATACTCCCGAAGGTGTGCTAGTTGTGTGAAATTGCAGAGCAGCTGAGGTACAAGGTAGGGAGGAATGGTGAGGATGGGAGACCAATTAACACAGATGAGCTGACCAGAGAGGCAAAGAAACAGTAAATAAAGAGCAAAATGAGAAATGACAACCTAAGGGGGAAAAAAACTAGAATACACCAGGAATGGAACACAGGAATACACTAAGAAACTAACGACAAGGAATATCTAATAAGGAAATATTGATCATAATTAAGACAAACAAGCCTAACACCCAAGGATCATAACAGTTTGTGCGTACACTTTATCCACCTGCACTGATTGGCAGATGGCATGAATCACAAAAGTAAAGGTTCTGTCATATAAGTTAGTTTTGTAAATGAAAGTATGACAAATCCTTGAGGAACATTAATTGTTTTAATATCAGGGACTCAGGGCTTTATACACAAAATAAAACCTGTAATTGTTTGACTTCCTAAATGCCATACAAAAATGACTAGCTTAAAGGTTTTTAATTAGGGCCTTGCAAAGGTATCCATAGCCCTTGAGTTTATTTTTTATTTTATTTATTTATTTAATTTTACATTTGTTACATTACAACACCAAACTTCATTGTAATTAGTTTGGTCACTATTCTGCCCACCCCCTCAAATTAGAAGAGACTGGCATGACTTCAGAACAACCAAAGCTTGGCCATCCACTTACATTGACTGACCAGGCAAGGAGAGGATACAGTGGCGCCTCTAGAAATATTTTGTAGGGGTGGCCATATGGAGCCACTTAAACTCTTGGGGTGGCACTGAAACTAAACGTTGTAATTGCAGGATGATTTTATTCTACTGTTGTAGTAAAGCTGCATGTAGAAAACTATCTCAAAGACTTAAGTAAATGCCTACTGATATATTTTGCTTTATTGTTTGATTTTTAATATTACTGATGATCTAATGCGCATAGACCAATAACAGTACAGTTAATGTTTTTGAGTTGAACAACCATTCCTCTTTATTCTGTAATTATATTTACAATAAGATGTACCTTTTATACATTTTTTGGAAAACAAAACAATTACTAGGGGAAAGTAGATACTGGCAGATACAAATAAAAGAGCGATAGAATGTCAGGAAGAGCGGCTGCCTTGCTGGCTGTGCATAATGTGATGCTAGAACAATTTACACTGGCGAGTGGGGTGGCCAGTGGGGGGGGACCAGGACATGACACGGGGGGCCATGGCCACCCCTGGCCACCACCTAGTGGCGCCCCTGAGAGGATATATCAGAGAAACACACAGAATCCACATGATAGCGGAGCTTCCCCTAGAAAACTGGCTTAGCTAGTTACATATTTTAAAGTAAAATAAATTAACACAAATAAAACTGTGCAAACACGGAATCAACAAACCGATCCATTCAAGGCCAAAGAATAGAAACAAAGAACTCCTCTTCTACTATTTGTAGGACAGACTGCATGTTGGATCAGCACATGCAATCTGACTGGGATTTTCAAATAAGTCTTCTAGAGCCATCTAGTAGTCTATCTCAGCCATAGAGGGTCAATTTATTTGATTGTATTGTTTACTTTTGCGTGCTGCCATCTTAAAGCGACACACCCAACAAAACATAACTAGGAACACCACAAAAAAGCCACAACTATAAAACGTGTATCTAATGCTGAATTGCATAAAAATGTTTTACTATTAAACCATCATAACACTAGTGCGAGCAATAGTGTTTTTATTTTCATCTACAAAAGTACGAGTAAAAAAACATGCTACATTGTACTTGGTCGTGAAGAGCCACCCTCTAAAAGTATGTATCCAAAGTATCCAATGTTCTTGACCCATTCTACTTGACATGTCACATTATTCGAAAAAGTTGGTTGCATAGACAGGTAGAGACTGTGCTGTGGTTTTGAAGGTCAGAGATACGAAAAAGACTCCTGACCCATGACTCCCTGTGTTACCATAGAGAGTCATGTGGAAGAAGATGCTTAGGTCTGATGAGACCAAAATTGGGCTAGATCCAAAGTGCTAAGTATGGCAGATAACCAGCACTGAAAATAAGTCCTGTATATAATATACCCATTAAGAATCACAGTGGTGGATTCCTTATGCAATGGGGATGTTTTTTTTCTCAGCAGGTACAGGAAGGCTGGTTGAAATTGATGGACAGAAGATTAATTTTTCTAAATACAGAACATTTCTGCGGGAAAAAATGATTAGAGGCTTCAAGACTTAACTTGAAGCCTGTAATAGGTCGAGGTTCACCTTTCAGAAGCACAATGCTCCTAAACATATACAGCAATAATATAAAAAGGTATAATAATATAACAATTTGCATTTAAGCTTATCCATACATCAGATGTCCATATTATGATCAGTCAATCTGGTGGAAGCTGAGCTATTCTGAACAAAAGATTGGGAAGATGTTGAAAGTTGTTAGAGACACACAAGACTTATAGCTAGAATTGCAGAAAATAATAATGCAAAGTATCAACTCAAAGGGACTGAATGCAGTTACATTCCACACTTTTCCAATCATCAATTGTGTTCAAAATCATGCTTTTAAAAGCAGTTAAAGTTCAAGACGTATACATATTCGTAAAATAAATGCATTAGTATAGGCAGTTGATTTGAAGTGAAAAGAGCAAGATAAAACCCATCTTTTTAGTCTCTTGCCATCAGGTTATTAACTTCCATCTGTTGCAACATCAGCCAAGGTGCATGGCTACTGCATTTGATACATATTCGCCGCTTTCTCATATTTCCGTCTCTGGACTTGTTTCGCTCTGCAGACGCGCGTGTTTTTTCCCACGCTGCAACGGGCGACGCTTCCTCTTTAATGTGAGCCACCGAGGACGGGAGAGTCGGGGAAGGGGGAGCGCAGAGGGATAGGGCGAGGCGCGCAAGAAGCTTTTAGTATGCGCTGCAATGCCCAACTGCAGCCCACTCATCTCAACTATGATGGATTAGGGCGACATATGAGAAACTAGAAGACGAGCCGGCGGTTTAAAAAAAAAAAAAAAAAAACAAGATAGTCGTGATGAAAAAACATAGTCGCTCTTCAGATTGGGCAAATGATTGCTAAGGAGGACAGAGACTAAGGAGCAGAAGAAGAACGACCTGAAGGCAACTCAAAAAGAAGATACAAACTGGATTAAAAAAAAAAATCCATGCGTCTGCGCAACGAGAAAAATCCCGGTGAATTCCTGCATGCGATCCTCTCTGAAGCAACCCTGTAGTGCGAAGATAATGCTATGCTGCTTTGTTTAGTGCATGGAGACTGTTGTGGCTGTCCTTCCACACAGGATGGGGCTGCAAATGGCTTGAGCATGTCTGGCACCTGTCGTTCCAAAACTAATCCGAGTTTACCAAACAAGATGTCCTTTAATGTTATGGTTATCCCAGATGCATGAACCTACCCGGCTGCTTTATCTTAAAAGTGATGGGGTGGGGAGAATCGTCCTTATTAGCGATTAAATACGTCATTGGAGGATTGCGTGTCAGCTGAATTGGTTGTGAACATAAGCATCCGCTTGTTATGTGCATCACTTGTGATTTGTCATGGATATTTCCAATCAGAATAAAAAAAAAAAAGATGGTGAAATGTACGTTGGGCTGGGTTAAAAAAAATCATAATTGAAGAGTTAATAAATTGAAGAGTTAAATAAACGCCGCGCAGGCGAAACATGTTTGGGGAGCAAACAGGTGATTGCGCCTATATCCGCTGGAGCATGGGTGTCTGAATGAAAAATGCTGCCAGCAGCTCTTCCTGCTCAGCCTGCCTTCCTCAGTAGCCCACCTCTGCTGATGAGGGGCTACAGAGGATCACCTTGGCTGTTGCCGCCTGCCGCGTCGGCATGTTGTTCTGGAGAAAGAGAGAGAGAGAGAGAGAGAGAAAGAGGGGTCCGCTTTTGCTGATGACAGCATTTTCAGACGATCCTGAGTGAAATCACCTTTCCCAGCGTCACCCAGCCACACAGCTTCAGTCTGTAGTACTTATTTGCCCAGCATGTTTCTGTTGGACGCAGAGACTAGGGGGGTATATCCTGCATCCTCACACCTTGTCCCCCCTCCTGTAGTCCCGCTGCTGCCTTGATGCAGAGGCGGAGTCATCTGGGGACTGAAAACTCTTCAAATACGGGCCCATCTGTCAGGAGGGGATTACTTTGGACCAAGCTCTTCACCTGAGCCATTGTCATCCAGGTATATTCCTGTTAACAAACAATATAATTGCAAGTAGGCTATATAGGGACACGCTTCTGATTTTAATCAGACACACTAATAGAAGCTGAAATGACAAATTGCATGAATTTGATTTGGGCAGAGATTATTCAGTTCTTCATTTACAGCTATAGATAATGTAGCTTTTAGTCGTTTGTACGTGCGTGACAACCAAAGGTAAAAAACTTGAGCTTTTAAAAGGTGTCTGATTTTTAAAAGGCTGTTTTGGGTGAGTTTCTAATACAAAAACACAAAAAATCACTCTAATCCATGAAAATTGCTAAATAGTTCGTAACTTCAAATTATTGTATATGACAGACTGTATAGTGAAATCAACAGGACTATAACCAGCAATGTGACTCAAACCTCCAGTCTGCCTTAAACAAATTGGTCAAATTCCAATTACCGTATTTTTCAGACTATAAGACACACTTAAAATCCTTAAATGTTCTTAAAAATTGTTGCCGCACTTTATAATCCGGTGCACCTTATATATGATTAAAGTTGTTCTTACTGACCAACTTTATGTGGTACAATGCGCACAAAAATCTGTTCAAATGTTTAAGTACGACTTTGGTAAGCAATGAAGCCGCTCTGCTCAATGGCTATTTGGAGAATTACAGTACACTGTGTCACAGACCCCTGAGCTGTCTACAAGACTGCCTGACTATAATGTCGAAACTAGAAATGCATTCATGTAAAGGCCCCCACATGCTCGGGCGTAGTTCACTCCGCTGAGATCGGCTCGTATTCCAGGTGTACTAAGGGTGGACTCTGTGCGAGCTCCGCGCAGACGTGTCACACTATACATTTCTCGGAGGCAAGAAGTCTTCACATCAGACTGTTTTATATGTGACACTGAGCTTGTTACACTGAGCTGCTCCAAGCAGGCAGCTACAAGGACGTGCAGCATCACAGTCCCTCTCTGTTCTCACTGACAGGTGTGCGGTGGGAGCCTGCTGGAAAAGAAATGGCTCTAGGTGCTCAGCTAGCTAATCACACATTTTACCATCCGTTTCGCCGCTTCGTCCCGCTGACAGAAAGTGTGGGAATTGTAGGAATTTGCCACAAGAAATGTAGGCAACAGTACGCTTGACTATGAAGGGTAAAACGTCTGAGCAGCTCACAGTATGAGCACAGTACGTCCGAGTATGTAGGAGCATTTAGACATCCCGCACCTGGAGTACTCGCTAGCAACAATAAACCTAGTAAGTTAATTCAATATATAAGTTAAGTTTATTTTAGCATTTTGTTAGAAACAGGGCAGTGTAGTCCAACTGCTCTGTCCTCCCAACAGAGACGGGTAGCTCTCCCTCTCTCTGAGGAGAGAGCTGTGTATGTGAAGAGGCGGAGTGATATTACACACTTGGAAAGAATATTTAGTGTGCCTAATAATCTGGTGTGCCTTATATTTATACACACATAGACACGTTAATTCACTGTGCGCCTTTTGGTCTGAAAAATACGGTAGTATTTGAAATGTAAGCCACTTTACTGACTATTTAATAAGATAATTTAAGTGGCTTGTTTTTTCCTCCCATGCTATAAAGATACATTAGAAATTAGTCCTGGAGGCACTTTAAATTGCTGAAATTGTAGTAAACCTTTAAAATATATTCTTAATAGGTGACATAATTTTCCCCCTACTTTAGAAAAAAAACCTTCAGTGAGTTTAAAATGAAAAAAAGCCTTGGTAAGCCTGTTTTTCCATGGCGCTTGTTTGCAGCATAATATGCCACCCATGTTAAGAACTACCAAAGGCTTAAACGTCTCAGTTTGCAAGCAATGTTCATATTAGTATTAGTGCTCTCCCCAAATTTGGATACAGTGATTTTAAATTAAGGTGGCATGCAAACAATTTCCCTAACAATCACAACTGAAACGAAAATCATTTGTGACATGTTTGAGTTTAGCACTAGCACTGTCTTTTAAACTGGATTCTTGTTTTTTAAATCTATTCTAAGAAGGTGGCATGTAATCAGTTTCCCTGACAACCGTTCCCAACAACCGTATCCAGGTTGAGATGTCCAGCTAGCTAGCAAATCTGAATTTAGCATTAGGCTGTAGTCCTTAAGTTGAATACATATTTTAGTTTTGCTCCAGCACAGAAACTTTTACAACCATGAGGCTTGTGGTAGTGTTTAACATTTGCTAAGTTGACATTTTAATTCACAACGATGCCTAAACATGTCAGCCTTACTGTCCTTTACTGAACACCACACACCGCAGACTAACAGTTGAACTAACATCTTATGTTAAAGTCTGATAAAAACGTTTAGGTAAGATGTGTCAAAATAGAGAAGTCGAGGTTGTTAGAACCATTCAACATTACATTTGCAGTACTAACCTGCTGGAATCACATTTAAAGAATTGTATTTGCTACTACTTAATGTCACTCATAATTCCTTTTTATCGTGCACTGGTGCTTTTCTTTCTTGAATGTGCTCTAAGGTAAGCTTCATAACAGGCTTAATTGAGCATGACATCTTAAAGGCAATGTCAACTACCTCCTTAACGTAATTGAATTATAAACCGATGGAAACTTAAGTTTCACATTATCTTGTAATCCCTCTTGTTTTTGAGAAGAATGCCAGTCACATTGCTTATACATAATGGGAGATTCCATCTCTGAAAATGTGAGGAGCACTCATCTTATAATCAGATCTGCTTGTTGTAATTGCACCCTGCAGGAGTGGATACAGGATTATGGTGAGCGTATTGATCCTGCTGGGTGCTCCTATGAGAGAGAACTCCTAACCTAATACTAAAACCCAGTGGAGTCAAGGAGACTCCAGTGGTTCAACCCCTAAACTCTGCTTTGTCTACTACCCCGCTGTGTATCTGTAGGGAGGCCTTAAAATAGCATTTCTTGGAAATCTTGGCAATTCTCGAGCAAGTAGTTGGTCTATGTACTGATTTAAAATTCAGAAAATGCATTCTGTTTGAATGTAAGCTTCTGTTTTCATTGACTACTAAATGCAGTGTTGAGCAACACGTTGTCACATTATTTCAGCCTTCCTCTCCTTTCTGTCCCCTTAGCCCTTTTTGCAGGCAGATCTGCCTGTGCCTGATCGTACAAGTGTGCAGAGCTTTCACATCTCCGCGGCCCTCCGTGGGCCCAACCTTTCTGAAAACTGCAGGCCCCATCTTCTTCCGCCATGACGGTCGCCAGCAGCGATCCTGCGGACGAAGCAGCGACGCATTCAGGTCAGCCTCACGATCAGTACGAGCCGGAGCCGGACCACGAGTGTTGCGAGAGGGTTGTCATCAACATCTCAGGCTTGCGCTTTGAGACTCAGCTGAAGACTCTCTCTCAGTTTCCAGATACCCTGCTGGGTGATCCTAAGAAAAGGATGAGATATTTTGATCCCCTTCGAAATGAGTATTTCTTTGACCGGAATCGACCGAGTTTCGATGCCATCCTGTACTATTACCAGTCCGGAGGGAGGCTTCGCCGGCCCGTCAATGTGACTCTGGACATATTTTCTGAGGAGATCCGATTTTATGAGTTAGGTGAGGAGGCCATGGAGATTTTCAGAGAGGATGAAGGTTTCATAAAGGAGGAGGAGCGACCACTGCCAGAAAATGAGTTCCAGAGACAAGTGTGGCTTTTGTTTGAATACCCAGAGAGCTCAGGTCCAGCTCGAATCATTGCCATCATCTCTGTCATGGTGATTCTAATATCGATCGTAAGCTTCTGCCTGGAGACACTGCCACTTTTCCGAAATGAAGATGAGGAGATGTACAATTACCCACTGCAGTCCATGTCCAACTCCACCTCTACATATGACCCCTCAGCATATTTTACAGATCCTTTCTTCATTGTGGAGACCCTCTGTATCATCTGGTTTTCGTTTGAATTCCTGGTTAGATTCTTTGCTTGTCCAAGCAAAGCTGGATTTTTCGGCAACATCATGAACATCATAGATATTGTGGCAATCATCCCGTACTTCATCACCCTGGGCACAGAGCTTGCAGAGAGGCCAGAAGACAGCCAGGCTGGCCAGCAGGCCATGTCCTTGGCCATCCTCCGTGTCATTCGTCTTGTAAGGGTTTTTCGCATCTTCAAACTCTCCCGTCACTCTAAGGGGCTCCAGATCTTAGGACAGACTCTAAAGGCCAGTATGCGTGAGCTGGGCCTCCTTATCTTTTTCCTATTTATTGGTGTAATTCTCTTCTCTAGCGCCGTCTACTTTGCAGAAGCAGATGAGCCGGATTCACAGTTTAGCAGCATCCCCGAAGCCTTTTGGTGGGCAGTGGTTTCCATGACCACCGTAGGCTATGGAGACATGGTACCGACAACTATTGGAGGAAAAATCGTGGGCTCTCTCTGTGCTATCGCTGGTGTGCTGACTATTGCCTTGCCCGTGCCTGTTATCGTATCAAATTTCAACTACTTCTACCACAGAGAGACAGAGGGCGAGGAGCAAGCACAGTATCTGAACATCCCAAGTGTGCCTAAAGCCAGTTCCGCCGATGATCTGAAGAAGAGCGGCCGAAGTGGGAGTGGATCCACCCTCAGTAAGTCTGACTATGTTGAGATCCAGGAGCCTGTTAACCACAACACTGAGGACTTCAGACCAGAAGGCAAGAAAACAGGAAACTGCACTCTGGTCAACACTAATTACGTAAACATCACTAAGATGCGTACGGATGTATAATGTGACTTGCTATGTATGGTCAATCATTGCTGGCATAGAGCATAGCAGGAAGTTGAATTTGTGCCTCTCTCTGCACATGAAATTTAGTACCAAGTATTAGAACACAGAACAAAATGAGAGCGAGAGGAACTGACGCGAAGTGTTGGTGGAGAAGATCATATGTTCTCCTATCATACTAATTAAACAGCGCACATCGTAAAACTGCCAGTCATCTTGTTTAGGGCATTTTCCTGTCTGCATGGAATTAGTCTTACAGTATAAACACTTTGTAACAGTGGTTGTCCTGCTTGGATCAGTAGCCAACTAGTAGCCAAATCAATGATAATTCATTATAGCAACATAAAGGGACCACTAGTATGTACTATATAGCTTAAACTGCTCCAGAAAAAATGGACAGTAAAGATAATTTTGGTGTTAGCTTTTTTTTATAAATTTGTAACCTAGCTTGTAATTACAAAAGGCCTTTCTTGAGCATTCATGGGCAGCTTTAATCCGCTCCTCTAGCTGCCGAGGCCCTGATTCAAACAAAGACACAATCACAAATATTTTGTTTGGAATATCCTCATATGAGCAGCAGCAGAGAGAGAGAGTGAGACAGGATGTTATAATTGTGAGTTTTTTTTTTTTTTTTTTGTCCAATTTAATGCATTCAGAATCCATCCCTTGGCTTTGTCACTTCCAGCATAAGCTAGAGGTAGTGTGGTAAAGAGCAATTGTATGGCTAATTTGGGCTGATAATCAAACCAACTCCCACAAGCAGAAGAGTAAAAGAAATGTGCCTCTGACCAATGAAAAAGCTTAGTTTGTATATTTTTTATTTTTTTTATTGCGTTAGATAGATCTCTCATTTGGAAAATATTTTGACTGTATTGCTCAGAGTGACTGCCTGTTTATTCATTTTCTGTGACTGTAGGGGAGAGTGGGGCAGAATTTAACATGCTCTTCTTTGCTTCTATGGTCAATTATATTCTTTTTTATTTCAACGTATTCAATTTTTCATGCTACAAATGAACATTCGAGTTCTGTTCTAGAAACGTACTGTTTTTTTTGGGGTTTTTTTACACATAACTGAAAGACAGAAATTACACAACTTACCCAATAGGTGCTGTAAATTGTTCTGCAAATCTCCTTGGTTTTAATCGGGAGCTGTCTGAAAATTCGAGGGCATTTTTATCAGACATTGTCTACAAAATGACTGGAAGTACACACCACTTCACCCGCAGCGACTACATAAAATGTCTGTTTCAAATAACCTGTTAGGACTTGCCCCATACTCACCAAGCTATAAATGTCCGTGAAGTTAGATTTTGACACCACTGCCAACATAAATCTTTGTTGTTCTGGACTTCGTATCATTCCAAGTTAGAAAGAGATTAAGGAGGAAACTTTGATATATTCTGTACTTTACCTTGACGCTGATGAAAGCAGATAAATATCATATGTGTGATTTTGGGTATTTATGCTATTGCCCTCAAAGCTATTGCTTTAAGAACTACGTACAAAATAATGAGGAGGTCGAGCAAGATTACTCAGTGTGATAATGTCCTTCATTTACCTGCAGTGTCAGCTTTTTGTTGTTAGAGTGTAAGAAACAATGTTTATTGATGATTTACACAGAAGCTTTCAGCAGCACTGTAGCCGCAGTGGAAAATAATGACACTAATTATTTGACTTTATGTAACGTTTAGTCCATCATACCTAATTTCCCCCACAATTTCTCTCCCAAGCAATAAATCCAAATTAGTGGACTACCTTATTCTGGAACAAATCACATTTAGGCATCTATTTCCTGTTATACAGATGTAAGATACCATGTTGGTTAGTTAGTTAGTGTATCTTAGGCTGCAAAAACATACGCCAATGAGGCATAACATAATAACCACTGACAGGAGAAGTGAATAACACGGGGTTTCGTCTCTGTGGCACCTGTTTGCGAGAGGTATATATTAGGCAACAAGAGAACATTTCTCCTAAAAGTTAAGGTGTTAGAAGCAAGAAAAACGTGGCATTCATAATGACTGAAGTGAGTTTTGACAAGGGCCCAGTTGTGATGGCTCGTGCAGCTTCTGAGGGCTGTTCTGGTCTGTGGTGGTCAGTAACTAAAAAAAGTGGTTCACTGAAGGATCAACGGTGAACCAGTGAAGAGAATGTGCAATGCAGGCTGATCCAACAGATGAGCAGTTGTAGCTCAGTTTGCAGACAGCTTGTGTGCTGCTTATGCAGGCCAGCCTCTCGTAAGAAACAATTTGGCACGTACCCCAAGTCTGCATGAATTTTATGTTGCACATTTGTTTGTTTTGTTATACACAAGGTGAAGTTAATAGATTTCCATTTTCAGTACTGGCCAGTCAATGAGCTGGACGTCCTTCTCCTTTACAGTTTGTTTCTTGGTTTGAGATCATTACGGCAACGCCACCTCAAAGAAGCTGATGTTGCAGCTGCATGATGTCTTCCCTGCGGTTTGTTCTTCTTTCAAAAGTGCGGAGTGAAAGTTAACCAGAATGAATGAAGATTTAAACATTCTTTTCATTTGTTGTCTAATGAAACCAAAGTCCCCCAGACTCTTGTTGTGAAAGCACCTTTAAAGGATCTACTGCTAACACATTGCTACCAGATACACCGCACACCTTCAGGGGTCTAGCAGAGTCCATGCCTCAACAAGTAAAGGCTGTTTTGCTCACAAAACAGTCCCAAATAGATTTAAATAGATTTAAAAAACTAGAATCCTTATTAGGCCCTAATGTTATGCCTGATTGTTGTATTTATCGCGGTTGTTATCCCAGTGTCCTGTTAGCTCAGCAGCCATTGCATCAGTCTATTAAGCATAAATGTGGTAATGTATTTCAGGCAGGGTTGCTTTTGCTCTTCCTCCTTAACTGAAATTCTTTGTAGGACTGCATGTGTTTAAAAGTTGTAGCATGACCTATGGTGCTTAACATTTGATTATTAAATTGACCTAACTATATTTGAATTGCCCCAGAAGTACTGACACTAGGGTCACAATCCATTTCAGGAGAGAGTGCTGCGCATCAGTGAGTCGCTATGAACCTACGGGTAATTCATGAGAGGAAACAGGGAGAGCATGATAGCTGGTGAATATGGGAATTACAAGTTATTCTGATGTTTAGTCAAGGAGTTTAAAACCACTGCTGGATGTTAGATTCTCATTCTTTTTTTCTCTCTCTGCAATTCAGTGTCATACAGTCTGTCAAAATAAAAGCACAACAGCTACTACCTGCTGCCAGCCTAATGGATGCAATGAGATTCATGGTGGGTCAGTCAAAGTTTTTGCTCAGCTGAGTGTATTATAATGCTCTAAGGAAACGTCTGAGTGCTCCTCTCGCTGACGTACCGCTCCATCAAGCTTGGTGCGCGTAGTGTATCTGTATCTGTGCATGTGTGCGTGTTCAGGGGAGAGCGAGGGAAATGGAAGGCTTTCAGACACACATAAGCCGACCGTTGAGCTTTTAGAGGCAACATTGTAGCTGGCCCTGTTAACTGCAAGCTCAAATGACATCGGTGGTCAGCGCGTTCTAATGTATCCTCGCGTACCATTTCTATCCCGTGTACTGTATAGATACAGCACATGCATATAGTAAATCAAAAATGGGAACACTGAAAGATTGCCCTGTGACTTTCTGGAGGTGTCCTTCACAGGCGTGTGTTGACTGCTGGGACAAGCTAAGGTGTCCGCCAGGGGCCTATATCACAGGAAACGGGAGAAAAATGTCAGGAAGATCTGTCTGATAATGGGGAAAAAAAAAAAAAAAACACTGCCAACACCCCAGTTTCCTTTTTTTTTTCTGTTCACTGTTTTGTGCTTATTTATCTGAACTGTCTGTTGTGGAACTCCTATGTCACTTTAAGCCTGGCCCTGAACACTGCTCTTTCAGTTCTCGTTACCAAGCACACAACTGAAGTGACATGCTGCCAATACAAAACCTTTCTCCCGGAGAATCCAACGGGAGGTGAGGACTGGATGCGAACTGCAGAAAACACCGCCAGAGGATATTTACACACACAAACGGACCATTTGAACGCGTATAGCTTGTGTACTCGTGTGTACATACACTGCCTGTGGGAAATGATTCTAATGGACATGCCTGACCTCAGGATGGAAAACCTATATGTGGCTTTTGCTCAACCTGAAGGCCATAAAGGACTCAAACGTGCTGCTGATGGGGTTGCACTCGCGTAGCCATGCTAATGTATCTAAAACTTGCAGCTGCTTTCGATGATGTCTTCTGTCTGAAAACACGTAAATCTTTTGTCATGTATAGACTCCCTTGTGTTAGGAAACTGAGACATATGCTGCTGATCTAATCCAAATTTAAGGGATATATACTATAAATATATTAGAATTTCTATGAAAACTGAACTAATGTGCTACCAGAAAAAAAAAAATATTTCACCATGTTTGTCTGTTTGAATGTCATCAAATGAAACGCAGCGACTGAGGTTTGTCAAAAATACACACACAGGCCTTGTTCAAATACTTTGTGTCTTAATATGTCTACTTTCTATACCTTGAGCCAACTGTGTGACATTCATGAAAGTATGTTCTTCTGGACCCTGTGACTTCTCAGCCATCTGTGTAACTGCTGTCTTTCACCAGTTTGGCAAATACTGAACCATGAGACACACTGTATTTTGTTGCCTAAAAGAATTATCTGTCTGAATGCTCGCCATGCTCTTTACAGGGATTTTTGATTGACATAAAGATGGTAGTCTGGAATATTTTCAGAGTCCGGTGTCATCATTTCAAAATATTGTAAATTTGGAATATGTAATGGTCTAAATGATGATGTTTTAAAAAATATATATACATATATAAAGGGATAGACGTGTTAAAAAAAAAAAAAAAAAAAAAAAAAAAAAATATATATATATATATATATATATATATATATATATATATATATATATATATATTACTGTTGTTTTTCTTTTCGTGGATTCCACACTGATACATTTTTAACTAGTAAACCGCAATGACTACAAGCAGCCAGGGTTGACCTTTTACACACATGTATCTGCTCTCCCCAAATAACCTTGACAATTTTTTTCTTCTTTGAGTTCAAAGTGATTTTTTTATTTTTTATTATTGGTTGCATCAAATTACATGACCAAATCCAATGTCTGATTGGCTGACCAGTCCTGGAGTCGTCTCAACTGCTGTTACGACTGCCCGCAGAGCTGCTGAGGTCCTCTGCAAAGGGTCACAGCTTGTTCCAAGAGAAGGACGACTCAACGGATGCAGTTCATCAGGCAGTTGGTTTAGAGGTCATGGTTGGATTTTCTGGTGGTTTTGAAAATTTAAATAAATCATCTGTATTAATGTTCAAGACCATCCCAAAAGCTAGATGTTAGCCTTCTTTATCTATTCCAAAACTGCTGTTACAATGATTTTGGGTCTGTTGAGTCCTGCAAGTAGCTAAGGGATATTAATCCAGAAATTCGTGTGGAACAATGTGTAAATCTTAGTCTATATATAATTTGAGCTTGTGTGGGTAAAAAGTAAATAGACCATAAATTCAAACTCCTGCATGTCTTTCATCATTATTCTTGTTTTTAAAGTATATTAAAGTTGTTTGTTAAATCATCAGTCCACTGATGATTCAACAAACAAGTTAGATTAAAAAGATTGATTCAAGTATATCGTTGAAAGCCCCAAATTGATATGACATTCCTGATCGTGATAATGTATGTGTTTGTGTTTCTGACTGCGGCTGTTTGTGTCACCCCCCTCATCTCGTTTCATCCTCCTGCTCCTGCCACTGCTTTTCTTTTGTTTTTCCTTCTTGTTTTCTGTTATAAACGCATCTAACACTTCATTTCCAACAGATTTTTCTCTTGTGTTCATCACCCTCCATCTCGAGCCACTCTGAGCTCTGAGGTAATGCACAGTGGTTGAGCTGATTCTCCTTCCAGACATATAGGTGGAGTGCAGAACTCCCTCTGGACGTCTCAGTTGACCGGGTTCCGGTATGTTAGCAGAGAAAGGCAGTCTAGCAGCTTTCAGGATAACTAATGGGTATTTCTCCACTGATTTATTTTGTTTTTCTAATTATGTACATTAAGAAAATTGCTTTTCCTATGGAATGACATTCTGTATTTAAAGTATGAAAACGCTAAACCCCAGGCAGTGTTCAAATCTTTTAACCAGTATACAAGTTATATCCCACATTTTTGACCGTTTGCATGTTGTGTCATATTGTTCTTTTTTTTTTTTTCAGCGCCCTATACATTTTATATACTTGCTATTACGTAATAATAAATCAAGTACATTTCACTCTGTCAGCTAAACATAAAAGTGACCTCGGGTATAATAAAGATATATTGAACCATATATATCCAGTACAATTTCCAGTCCAGTTTCTTCCCCTCAATCACCCTGATCAACACAAGTGCACTTGTGTGTGCGTGCGTGTGTGTGTGTGTGTGCGTGTGTGTGTGTAATATGAGTCTCTACCCAATAAGCTAAATGAATGCCTGGGAGCACTTTCCCATCGCAGTGAGAACTGATTTACCACCTCATACATAACGCTCTTAATGGTCTTTAAATCTGAACCTTTTTTATAGCTCATTCTCTCTGGGGGAATGCTCTGACGCTACTGTGCTCACATTTATGTTCCTGTTTGTCTTGGAATAAGGAGACACGCTTTTTTCGTCTTTTAACAATCTCCTCTTTTGATTGAAGCAAGTTTCTTTTGTGTTCCTCTGTGCAGTATTTGTTGAGTAAATGAAGGTCATGCAACCCCAGTGTTTACATTTTCTTCATTTTCTAAAGGTGTTAATAGTGTTTGTTGTAACAAGGAAATAAAGAATCAGGTGAAACAGATGTTTAATTGTATGAGCTATCAAACGGTGTGTTCACAGGGGAGTAAAAAAAATAAGTAAATTAGTGTTGCCTTTCTGGTTCCAAGCATCATATAAAATATATACTTTGCTTTGAATGTCTGTTCACTCACAACAAAACACGAATGACAAGCTCTAGAAGCATGAGTTGGTGAACCTGCTGCAAACACCTTTGTAAGTGTGGTCAGTTATTCAAAAACGCAACACCCAAACATTTTACAATGCTGACGCTGCATCCCCAGCAGGAATGGAGACTGTAGCGCTGTCATTTTCAGACTTCTTAACAAGTTTGGTTTAGCCTGATCAAGGACAAGGTTTCAGTCCTGTGGAAAACATCTTGCATTGTCCCAGTATATACAAAAAATGCACCCCTCAGTCCTTATGGACTATAGACCTGCTACTATGAGATATCCCACATTATGAATCTCCCAGAGACTCTTGGTGTCACACCTTAGTAAGCAAATAAGCACCTTTCAGTCATCTGAACAAAGCATTCAGGACTTGAAGGATCCTGTTTTATAAATTTCTATATATCAAAAACTAGGAAAGATGGATGGATTCCTCAAAAATATCTTGGAAAGAGGATGACTTCACAAATGGATCACACTTTGACGGACTGAATGGTTGTTCATACTTGAATTTTACATCATGTTTTTAAGATTCATATGTATTGCTGTGCAGCTCATTTCAGTAACTACGGAATGAAAGCATCTCCACTCACCCACTATTTACCAAGGGACCGATTTTTCCTTCTGTTAATCTAAGCCAAATAAACCATTGTCTTAGATTAAACACACTGGTGTATTTTAAGCTAAAAAAACGGCCAATCTACATTAAATAAAGGCATGTTTTTTTAGGGCAATCACCTCCCAGAACCTTTTACATTTTACAGAAAAGCAAAAAATGAGGGAGCAACAGTTTAATCAACTGTGGAGCTTGTTGCAGTGTTTCGTCTTTATTTCTGCCCCCTAGTGGACAATTCCAATAGTCATTGCTCCACAGATACAAATCCAGTCTGGTTACTTGAGCAACGCTTTTATACTCTGTATTAGAATATCATCATCAAGATCATTTATATAAGTAATTACATTTTAAACGAGAAATCACATAAATTCAGACAAATTTCAAACATTTATTTTGTTAGAAACCAAAGTCGGCGGATAACATTTATTCTTACTCTGATCAGTTTATGATCATGGCATACAGCTAAAACCAAAATCTTGGAAATGAAATTTGTCAGAAGATTTGAATATGTCAGGAATTAACAAAATAATACAGAAATGATCACTCATGGCCTACACAACTGTGAGAAATCTTGTTGACAAGATAGCAATCCCTGACGCCCTTCCACCGTAGGTCATTGTTAAGGAAGGTGGATTTTCACAGAGAACTGCATCCAAATATGCTACTGGAAAGTTAGGTGGAAGGAACGGTATTATTGAAATGGGGGCATAGGTAACAGAAATAACTGCGGGGTTGAAATGATTGTCAAGCAAAACCCATTTGAAAATTCAGAGATTCACAGGGTGGAAACTTAAGTTGGAGTCATAGCATGAAAAGCCACCGCACAAAGATGTATTAAGGAGTAGGGCTATACAATACTATATAATAGTGTTGGATTTGTTGTGTTAACCAACTCTATGCTCAGATAAAACATCCAAAGCATCTCGTCTGGGCAAAGGAGAAAGGGGATTGGGTTGTTGTTTACTTATCTAAAGTTCTCTTTCAGGATGACATCAAGGGTCCCAGAGGCAGAACAGAACATGGAGAATAACAAGCACAAAAACATTGTCATCCCATATGTTGCTGGAGTCTCTGAAAAACTCAGGAGGGTTTTCTCTAAACACACAATCCCAGTACATTTTAAACCCCACAGGATCCTCAGACAGAAGCTGGTCCACCCTAAGTACAAAACCCCCAAGCCTAAGATGAGCAGAGTGGTGTATGCAGTTCAGTGCAGTAAGGAATGTTCTGATCTTTATATTGGAGAAACCAAACAACCTCTCCACAGACGCATGGCTCAACACAGGAGAGCTACCTCCTCCGGACAGGACTCAGCCGTCCACCTGCACCTCAAGGAAAAACGACACTCTTTTGAGGACCAAAGTGTTGACATTTTGGAAAGAGGAGACAGGTGGTTTGAGAGAGGGGTGAAGAAAGCCATTTACGTAAAGCGAGAAAAAACAACTTTAAACAGAGGAGGAGGGCTCAGGTTTCAACTATCAAAAACTTACAACACAGTAATAGGTTTGATTCCGGCCAAATTTCACCTTAATTCACACCTCCATGCATGTGCAACATTTTTCCTGTTAGCCAGGCAAACAATGAGTTTAACGACTCTCCGTTGAAAGGGGGGATCGGTTCCAGCTGAATCTACTTGTGAATCCAAGATCTAATGAAGCCTCACCAGCAGGTCAATAAAGCCTGGAACTCCACACTACTCCAGACATTTTGAACTGAGAACGCTTCCTGGATGGGAAGGAGGAAGAAGAGGTTCTAGTGGTGAAGAGATGGCTGAGGAGGGTTTTAGTAGGCTGAGCGACAGGTGGACTGAGTTTCACTTAATTAGAGGCGGCAGGTGGCAGTGATCAGGAAGGGAGAGATTACTGGAGAAAACTGGGCTGGATGAGAGGTGGAGAAGTCTAGAAAACTGTCCAAAACGAAAGTGCACCATTACACAGTTGTTTTATTTAATTTATTTATTTTTAACCTTTTTTGGATTAGTCCCAGAATCTGAGGGAAAAAGGCGAGAGGCACCAAATCCAAAATTTCTACCAGGAAATTTTAGACTGCTTCATGTTTCCCTCCAGTGACAAACTTTATGGATGTACTGGTTTAATTTACCTGCAGAAGCCACCACCCCAAAAAGCACTGAGTGCATTTACAGTATATTACATAGATATACAATCACAGTAAACTAGAATATACTTTTCAATGAGATTCATTTGTCAGATTAAAAGTACTTTTGACAAGAATCACCATTAACTTAATAAACATAATGTTCATTAAGACCATATTTCTGTATTAAAAGTGTTTTTTATTGTTCTGATTTAAAAATTCTAACCTTAAATGTGGTGTTTCCATTAGCCGTGAGTGGAAATTTATCTTAATTAACAGTCATGAATGCTCTAAAACAGCAGTATGTGTGTAATTGATCTATGTTTCATTTGGTAAATTTAATTACTGAAATAAATTAACTTTTGAAAAATAAATAATTGAATGGTTCTGTATGAACTTTTATGCAGGCTGGCAATTCTGCTTTAAAGCTATTTTTTAAAATAGCTTTTTTTTTTTCCTTTTTATGAAAAACTGAAAGTTTTCATTTGCTGTAAGTCATAATTATCAAAATGAACAAAAATAAATATAATAGAAATATATCACCATGTGTAAAAAGTCTATTTAATTTGAGCTACAACTTTTGAAATTGAAAAACTCAGACAATGTACATTTTTAATGCTACTATACTTAATTGAAATGATGTTATCCAGCAAAGTGTAGAACATTTACTGTGCAACTGTTTATTTAAGATTGGGATATATATTTTCTTTATAAATACTTTATAATAAAACTAATACAAACTTCCATACAATCAAAATAAGGACTGAAATCATCAAATTGTTGTCTTGTTTTTGTACATAAACCAATACCAATAACAACATGGTAAATACTCTATTACATGTAACAACAGAGCCATTCACAGGATTTCTCAGCAGAAAAGAAATTCTAATAAATGCACAATTTATAGTCCTTTCATATGCCCTTTGTGAGTTTATATGTAGGTCTTGGAATCAAGGGTTCACAAGTGCGTATGTCACTGAGGGCTTTTCAAAGTACAACAGTTGTAACCGCAGTGAAAACAAAGCCAAGGATATCCACTTCATCTTCTCTCTCTACTTCCCACTAACTCATTGCTCCCAGACATAATGTGACGGCCTTAAAATATCCCACTTACATAAATAATTCATAAGCTCTAAAACCATGCTCTACAATCCCTCCTGGTTTTCGGTTTCTCTGTCTCCCTCCCTCCTCTTGTCTTGTCTGTTTTTAGATCAGCTTAAAACTGCATTATTATCAGAATTACACAATAACTGGATGTGTGTTTCCCTTTCAGATTAATATGAAATGAAAGATTTTGCCTCACAAACCCCTTGAAAAAAACATTTAAATATTTTGTCACAACTCTCTTTTTTTCTCAGTTATTTTCATTATTTATGTCTGCTATCATACTACTCATGGATAAAGAGGGATGTGACTGAGTGACTGATTTTGATGTACTAGTTGTTAATGGCTTCTTGGTTTTTGTAATTTAATCTAATCTCTTTCGATTGTGTGAACTCCCAGGACCTACCTACAATAAAACACACCTCCATTCTGTAAACTACTAGTTGCAGTAGCATTCAAGGAACAGGCTTGAAAGCGACTGCATAATTTAACTCGTTTGACATGTTTTATTTGTCTAGAACCCTCTGAGCAATTGTGGCAGCAAAATCATGAAGGAAAACTATCACAAAATCCTTAAAATCTAACAAAATTCTTCCAACTCAGACGTTATCTCTTCTCTTTTCTGTCACTCTACTCTCTTCGTCCTACGTTCGTCACTCAGTTAAGGAAACAGCAATAACAGAGTGTTATGGCAGAACAACTCTCAAGACAGAAAAATCAGTGGGGGGAAATGAGTGGGAGAGGAAAAGGAAGACCGCTGGGATATGTAACCAGAGCTTCTTGGAAAAAGATTCACTCAAAGATATCTGGATTCAATCAGTCTGGGATATTTAGAATTGTGTGTCTGTTTGTGAGCAACTTGTCTCAGTTAGTATTATATTACAAATATAAATACATCTAATGTGTATACAGAATCTAGAGAAAAAAAAAACTAACAATAATAACAACTTTAATAATATAGTATTTAAATTATGGCAAATAACTGTCCAACCCTGACCATGGCGGCAGTCTTATGATGTATTGGTGATTTTCTCCATGTAGAACTGCAGATAAAGAGGAAGCCTGTCTCAAATGCAGCTTTTTTATAGGATGTGAGCTGGGAAGAAAGTTCGATTGGTCGACCGTGTGTAGAAATTCAAAGTAATTAAGAGATGTATGAAATGAGTAAGAAATTGTGTAGATTATTTTTCAGAAAGAACAGCCCACCTCACGGAAATTAACAAAAATGTCCGGAGAGAAGAGAGTGTGTGTTTTGTAGTTCATTTTCTGAAGGCTGTAGGCCTGGATTTGACTAGAATCATCCATGTGCGTTTCTGTTAGGTAATGACGTATGAGTTAAAGGCTGTCTGAAATTGGCACAGCAGTCTGAAGCTCCTTTCCTCCACAAGATAGAGTTCTTACTGTTGACCCCATGAAATGTCAAGGAACAGGGGCTAGAAGCTATTATTAGAACATTTCAGATGCAACCAAAGAAAACAGGAAAAACAAGGTGCACAGACCACAAAAAAATAAAACAGGTGGCAAGATGTACAAAAGAATATAGTACCCAGAACAAAATCATAATCAAAATTTAAAATACTAAAAACACAGAACACAAAAATGTGGAATCTTAGAACTAAGGAATGAATTAAATGTTTGCTTATAAGTTATAAAGCCCTCGATACATGGACTTGCTCGCGCTTCAGCTGAGCTTCGATCCACGTCCACCTGATTGCCTCCTTCGTGCTCTCAGGCTCCTCCTGGCTCCCTTCTTGCCTCCACCACTAGTGTCCGGACACAGGGGAGAAGATTTCACTAATCCTAATCCGAGGATTGAACATCCCAGCTCAATGCCATTCGCAGCTTTCACGTCTTCTTCCAGGGTCCGAGGGCCAAAGAACTCTTTCTGATTTATGTTAATAAATCTGTCTAATCTCCTTTCCTGTTTGAGTGAGTCTTTCCAGGTTGAAATTCGTTAACACACAACTGCAATGTCCAATCGAGCATGGCACAATCAATTTAACGTATGTAAACACCTAGTGTTGATTAAAGATAAACAAAAATCTAAAAAAAAAACAAAACTCTCTCATATTATTCTTAACCTGGCCAGCCAGATTGATAATTATCAATCTGGGTCTGCTTCTGATTAATCCATTTAGGTAAAGTAGGGACATGCAGCAGAACTTTTTGAGCTGATTGGGCGAAGCGTCACGTAGTGCCCGCCTACCCATGGTTGGTTTTAGCCGATCACGGTATGAAATTAAAATTTAACCAGCAGGTCTCATGGGAAACTGCAACAAAGGAAGCTAGTCAAGGCACTTCTTGCTGTTCGTCTTTTAAAGAAGAAATCGTGGATTCTGACATAACAGATGTGACATACAGATCCATCCAATAAATTAGAACATTGCTGAAAAGTTAATTTATTTCAGTAACTCAATTAATTACTTGAAACACATTAAATAAATTAGTTACCTAAAGGTTGATGCATTCAGGCCTTTATTTCTTTAAATTAAGATGACTTTAGCATAATAAAAGCACAATATTTCAAATATGCACATTAAACTAGGCCATAAACAGTGTGGCTCAGAGACGACATCATCATCAATAACTGGAGGAAAACTGGGATAATAGCGTTCCAAAAACTGGATGTTTCCCCACAGTTTATGAAGTCAAAAGACAAAAATTGGTGAGCAAAGCTGCCAAGAGGCCAACAGCAACACTGAAGTAGCTGCAGAAATTTCTGGCAAGCATGTTTCTGTTCCACATGTGAGAACAATCTCCTGAATTTGTCATTAGTCTGAACTAATCAGTAGAAAGACAGATGTGTTTTGGCCCTAAGAAACCATCCAGGCTTGCCGGCAATCCCCAAAACCACACTTGAATTTAGGTTTATTTGGCTCGAAAGCACAGAGCATCACCAAAAGCACGCTATACCCACAGTGAAACATGCTGTTCTGGTAAAACCTTTTGCAATTTTTACCCAAGCCTTCAGTGTACTGCAAAAAAGCTGAAAAGAAGAGGAAAGAGTGCATCTTTTTATATAAAGTTTTCTTTTGAATATGACAAATATGCTTATTCTTTAGAAGGTAGAATTTGAAAATATTAATTTAGTGTTGTTACTTTATTGTTCTTTACCCTATGACATTTACCAGGCCGATATAATGAATCTGGTGTGTGTGTGTGTGTGGGGGGGGGGGGGGGGGGGGGGGTGCCTGTGATAAACCGCAGTACCACTATCTGCATGCAGATGGCGACCTATTCTTACTTTTACTTAGGATTCTCTGACTGGATCAACAGTTGCTTTTCCTCCCCAGGCTTGGTGAAGAGAGTAAAATTTTGACTACAGAAACAGAAATAGTGGGGCTTTGTAAAGAGCTTTTATTTTAGAATATTTGGAAAAACTGCCCTTGACCCCAATTTTTATTTCAATCTAAAGAGGGAGAGATCTAAAACACAATAACTACATATTTCAGAAAGTTGCAGATTTGAATGAATTAAGAATCCTTCTCTCTCTCTCTCTCTCTCTCTCTCTCTCTCTCTCTCTCCCTCTCTCTCTCTCTCTCTCTCTCCACAAAATCGCATAACCTTGGCTGGTTGGTGGACGAAGAAAAAAAAAAAAAACAAGGACTTTACAAAGTAAGGGAATTGGCCAAATCAAACGGGGGTAATTATGATGTGGTTATGTCACACCCATCTGGTCATAAAGACTGATTGGCCGGGTGACCCCAGCAGCTCAGGATGTCTGTGCGGGGAGGGCAGGGAGCGTCTTTTTGCTCTGGCGATCCGGTGCGCACAGACTGACCATGCCTCCGGGCAAACTTTCCCATCGGTACCTGCGCGGGACCACCTCTCTGTTGAAGGTAAGCAGTTTCATTCATGTTTTTGTGCCCGCCTATAAGGTGCCGGTGGGAGTTACAATTTGGAGAATATTACGTCGTTAAATAAGGGACAGCTTTAAATCAAAAACTCTGGAAAGAAAATTGGGGAGGTCCCTTTTGCAGAAGTTTTTAGATGTCCCTACATAAATTGTGCTTACCTGCGTTTCTTGTTAACAGAGCGTCGTTTACTTCAGTGAGCCATGCCCATGACTTTGCCTTGGCATCATTTGCCTTTATGAACAAAATAGTCACTCTCCTGAAGTACAGTGTCCAGGTGGAGTCCATCAGAGCTACTGTCCCACCACTTTTGGATGCATTCCTTCTCCAAAACGCCTGAATCAAACGAACGGGTCGTTAACCAGGCCTTTGCAGAGATGGATGACAATTGAATGAGGTGCGTTGGAGAAGGGATAGCAGCTCTGGAGGACAGGACCTGGACACCCTCGCTACAGTATAAATTCAGCATTTTTTAAAACATATAGACGACTGTTGAGATTATTTAAATAGTTAATTTATAGAAGAATAAAACAGAAAACTGTTTACATTTTTTTTCGGTAGGAAATGGTGGGATATTGCACAGACATTTAGGAAATTTAAGACAGTTGTGTTTACTTGCAGGTGTTATAGATGTTTTTTTTATGTCTATATGTATATAACTCTTTTTAGTACCTTATTGGCTCCCCTTTTGTTTTCAGATTGTCCTTAAATCTTGTTATTGATAGATTTACCAAGCTGTTAGAAACATTTCTCAGTGAAATTGGTCCATATTGATGAGATAGCGTCAGACAGTTGAAGATGATTTCTCAGCTGTACATCCCTGAGGGGAATCCTCTATATAGACGCCATGTGGTGCACAATAGACTCAGTGTCCCCTGTGCTCCACAAAACAGTTTTAAATGATTTTAGTTCTTTTACATGGTCTGTTATCCTGCTGGAAGCAGCCATAGGAAGATGCATGCACATTGGTCATAAAGGGATGGAAACGGTCAGACGCAATATTCAGGCAGACAGGGGTATGTGACTATCTCCCAATTTTCTATCCAAAAATGAATAGAGTGGTCATCTTGTAATCTGAAAGTTGTGGGTTTGATTCCAGCTTCCTCCTGCCACATGTCAACATAACACTGGGTAGAGGCACTTAACCCTAAGTTGCCTACCATGAATTTGTGTGACTGTGTGAAAGTAGCTGTAGTGTAAACACTTTGTGTGATCCGTATGACTACAAAAGCGTTGTATGAATTCAGTCTATATGCCACTTATTGAAATTATACAGAGCTCAATGTTTGTCAAGAAATTTTCCCCACTCCATTAAAAATCATCACAATATTTTTATAATCTGTTTTGGTAAAATGTTTAGCCCCAGTGTGTTGTTCTTAGCTGACAGGAGTGGCACACGGTGTGATTTTCAGCTGCCCATTGCTGCCGCCCATCTGTTTCAAGTTGCAACACGTGTGTTCAGAATTGTATCCTGCATACCTCGGTTGCAACAAGCAAGGTACCTTTCTGTCATATTGAACCAGTCTTTACAACCTCCTGACCTCTGACATTGACAAGGCCCTTTCGTCAACAGCTGCTCACTTAATATCTTCTCCTTTTCGTACAATTTTCTGTCACCCTGAAAGCTGGTTATGTGTGACAGAACAAGTAGATCAGCAGTTTCTAAGAAATGTCTGGTGATAAGAACCATGCACTATTAAATCTCCTCGGTTCCCAATTCTGATTGTCAGTTTGCATGTTCACCAGAACTGGATACCTAAATGGACTGAGATGCACGCATGTGATGTGTGGCTGATTAGCTGTTTGTATTAACAATCAGCTGAACAGGTGTACCTAATACAATAGCTGGAGAGTATGCATGTGGTTTTCACAAAGAACACCCTGCCCACTCCTAACAGCTCTAGAAACTACAACAAACTTGTATTCAGAGAATTAAGCACATGTTGATAAAGTATTTACCTGGAGGTAGCTTCTTAGATTAAATTAAGCTTTTCTAATTTGAAGCTTTATTTGTTTGGCACGTGGGACAACCAACAGATAGGACAATACCCCAGGAACTTGAGGGACAGAGGGGTTTGAGGGCAGGACTAAAAGCTCTGACCAATCTATGTTGTGCAAATAGCAATGATTGGTCAGAGTTTTTACAGGCCTGCATCTCTCACATATATCAAAAATTTTAACCTACTTTTTCTGAATACATAATGTTTTGAGTACTGTCATGAAGGAAGGACCATTTCACCCAGTATAACAATAAGTGCCTCTGAATAGGATTATCTGCTTTAGCTTTAAGATGGTCTTATTCGGTATTAACAATACAAAATACTTCTCATGTTTTGTTGCTGCCAATCCTTCCATGTAATTGTAGTGTAACCCTAGGCTGTAACACTGAGGTGATCCCTACCAAAGACAAAATCAAAATAACCCAAAATGAAAACGAGAAAAGCCAACGGTCTCAAAACAACTTCTGTTTGCTTCACCAAACAGTGATTTCTAAGCATGGTTACTGAACAGTAAACATTCTTCAGCACTTGTAAGACATATAAATGGTCCTGGCAAAAACTGGGAAAATGATGTCATCATTAGATTTCTGGAACTGTAAAATGATCTCTCATTCCACAGACAGGGCTGCATTTAACCTACACATTTGTTCCTTGTTTAAATTGTCACATGACCGTTTTCAAGTAAAGTCATGACTGGAATCTGCAAGGATTTAGAATACTTAACATGCACTGATTTACTCCATAAGAGAAATGCTGCTAAATCCCTTAATCTGTAAAGAGAGCATTTAGCTGTCACTAGTAAAATCAGTATATTCTAACTTGGTTTTAAAGGTCTGGATTGGAAACTGTCAAGCTTGGCTGCCTTCCAGGCCTGATTTAGTTACCATGCAATTTTTATGATTTGACATTAGGAGTTTTTATGCAACTGAAAACCCTTGGGTCACAGTGCTTTCAGTTTAAACAAGAGTTCAAACTTTTGGAAAATATAATAGAATTTGTGCAATATCTGGTGAGGAACAAATTAGGACACCCCCACTTCTCTCCTCTTAAAATTCCTAAAATTACACATAGGGTGTCGCACCATGTGGACATGATTGAACATAATTGATAACAGCAGTGTGAACGCTTTTAATATGTTTGCACCATGGTAAAAAATCAAAAGAGCTGTCCAAGCATTTCAGAAAAAAGAATGTAGCAAAGTGTTTATGTAGGTCTACAAATAACTGAAAATCAACTGTGTGGAAAATAATCAATAGTAAATAGCCAGCTGACATTCAGAGGACATTCATAAACAAATTCAAGCAAGTTCACTCTGACAGCAGACTGCAATATGCTAAAAGAAGTCAAAACATCCTAACATGTTATCTCAGGACCTGCAGCAGGCCCTTAATACTGTTGAAATGAAAGTGCAAGTCAGAAAAAGACTGCAACATTTCCATGAGGGATGTGCAAGGAGGAAACCTTTGCTCCTTAAGGAAAACATGAAGGCCAGATTGAAGTGTGACAAAGAGAACATAGATCAAGACTTGTGGGATGACAAACAATATATATATATATATATATATATATATATATATATATATATATATATATATATATATATGTATATATATATATATATATATATATATATATATATATATATATATATATATATATATATATATATATATATATGAAACCAATTATAGCTTTAGAGGAAACAAAACAAAACATCCAGTGCCTATGATAACATGAAAAATATGCATCACTGAAAAATATGCAGTATTATTTAATACAAGCTGTATTTAGTGACAGCCAAAGCTAACCTTAGGATTTATCTGTAAAAAAACATGTCTTTAAGCACCTGGACCAAAACACCTGTGGGTGTTTGTGAGAGTGGGCTTGTATATGTAAGGCTTGTCCACAAGACCCCCTCCCCCGGGTGCTGAGGCAGACACAGGAGAGACCGGAGCCCCAGGCGTCCGCAAGGGCCCCCAGACCGCAGGGGCCCTTTAGATCCGAAGGCCAAGGGCACACTGCCATGTGACCAAGCACACACCCAAACAACCAGTCCTGGACACCGACAACCACCAATGCACCAGTGAGTCAAGGTGCCAACCACTGGCATGGATCCTGATGGGGTGGATGGACTCCACACTTAGTGGAGATCTAAGATGTACCAGGAGAGGGGCCGGTCCAAAACATTAAGTCCCTGGCTAATAATTAAGACAGGGACATTAGGTCCATCTGTTATTATATCTCATAATCTGATAATGTTAGCTTTATCTTTATGAATTGTGTAATAACTGACTTTAGTTAGTCTCAGAATAAAAATACAACTCAATTATCTATCACATCTCATCTCTCGCTCTTAAGCCCTCTTTAATAAAAAAAAATTATACTTCAAACCTTTCAAAATAAAGGCATGTTGTGTTTTGTTTGTTCTTAAATTTGACATTCATCGTTTAACCCCTTTCAGATCATAGATTTGCAATAAACACACAACCATTCACCCAAGTTCACAGAGTTATAGGCAGCACCCTATGGAAACCGCGTCAGGCCGGGTCCTTGGCAGCAAGGCCTCAGTCAAACCGTTATGGACGGTTGTACTGGAACTGTAATTTCCCTCTGGAATTATTAAAATATTTCTGATTCTGATTTCTGAAGTTACATATCACTTTGTCCTTTCACGCCATACAAGTCGATCCATCAAGATCTCAGTCCATGTGTGCCTACACAGGATGACTTGAGGTTGTGGACCTGAAGGGCCGTGGTTTACAACTTACAGCGTTTACCTGATCAGCACCTGTGGAACAGAAGGGCCAAGTTCCTGCCATGATCCTCACGCAGGCTATTTGACTTTAAAATGTTCATGTTTTAAATTAGGCTTAAGAATAAAAAAAAAAACAAGAGATATTAATTCATAACCTGCTGTTAAGCAGTGTTATAGCCAGAGTACATGTAATTTATTGGATGGGAAAATGTTTATTTCAGTCATTTGAGACTGAAACATAAAATAAAAAAGTGTGAACGTCCTCACTCCTCAGTCTTTATGTTACTGTGATACTGGTCTATGGCTATTAATGCTCCTGGAGCTACATTTTCAATAGTTCCACACCCCTTCTCTTAGTGACTTATTGTTGTGCTCAGAGAAGAATCACAGTGCCAAGATGGTCAGGTTATGTAATGGAGCTGTCTATTTGCTGTTTAGCACATCCAACTGGATTATCTAGTCAGGGATATTGCCACTGAGCCAGATTTCAGTCAAAACAAAAAACAACTGTCTCTTGCTGCATGTGTAATTGCAGCTTAAAATATTCAACCCTGTTTTCCAAGTGACAGACATTTGTGATAAGACCTGATGGTTTAGTCGGTCTGCGCTGGTTGGCTTTAAGTCCTGGTCAGGCACTGGCCCTTGTGACCTGTTTTCATCTCTTAACACACCATGTTGTGTAAATCCTCATATGTTCCCTGAATAGTAATATGAAACAGTGTCCATTCATCGAGACTTCTCAACTCTTGGTTTATATCAGTGTTGTAGTCAAGTCACTATGCCTCGAGTCCGAGTCCAGGTTCGAGTCACCAGTGTTCAAGTCCGAGTCAAGTCCAAGTCATTAAAAAAAAAATCCGAGTCGAGTCCGAGTCGAGTCCACTACTCATCCGAGTCAAGTCCGAGTCGAGTCACTATTGACGTGTGATGTATGACATGAAGCAGTAACATTCCATTGCACTAATAACTCTCGCTGTAGTTACCCTTGGTTTTACTCGGTAAAACTACCGCTTTTTCCAAGTCTAAGACGTCTCCTAACCATGGTTTTTAAACATTGTTGTTATGGAACGTGCAACAGCGACTCGAGGTACGCTGACAGGCCGCATATGAAGGATGTTGAAGCCGCAAGCGGCGTCGATCGGCCCTCGCAGCCAAGCGCGCTCCGGCCTATTGGCCACCGCCGCGGCTCCGGCCGGCGGGCGGGGTTCGCACACCGCCGCGACTCCGGGCGGCCGGCGGGGTTCGCACACCGCCGGCCGCCCGCCACCGCAGATGCTGTTACGCATTTTCCTCGCTCGTCCACCGGGCGATTCCCACAAACGCGTTCGGCAGTGTTCCCCCATGACTCACAACAAATCGATGCAGGTCGATGCAGCGAGGAGATACAGCCGTTGGATAATGATAATGCATTTGGCCACCGAACCGGACTAAATTGTTCGGCGGGTCGGAAAATTTATACCGATTCCTGGACGGTGACTACAAACAGAAAAAAAAAAACGGCCGAGGACGGCATGAATGCCGAGCAGGAGAAAAACAACGACTTACCTTCCTATCAACTCGGCCCGTCTTTCCAAGCCCTCGACACTCAAGCCATCGTTTGAGCTGAACGTTGGTATGTTGTTCCACAGTTCTACCAGTAAAATGGGCGCCTGGACATCCTCTTGTGAAAGTTTAACAGCTGTAAAGTCGGTCCTATCATTGTATCTGTTGCATGCGTAATGGCTGGCTGCTACGTGCGCTCTCACACTGTTTGCCCAACCTTAGCGGCAAGGGGCGTTGCTCATGAGATGGTGACGTCACGTGCGCGGTACGGCATTTAGATATTAAAATCATACACCAAATAATATTCTAATGACATATTAAAATTATAGCCTAATGATATAAAAAAAAGTCGAGTCTTTTTCTCAATTTCCGAGTCAGAATGATCTGAATGTAGGAGTCCGAGTCCAAGTTCGAGTCATCAGTGCTCAAGTCCAAGTCAAGTCACGAGTCTCTAAATTTAGCTAATGACTCGGACTCGAGTTCGAGTCTCGGACTCGAGTACTACAACACTGGTTTATATATATATATATATATATATATATATATATATATATATATATATATATATATATATATATATATATATATATGAAGCTGAAGACGCAAGTTCAATCGAAGAAACTCATCGCCTGCCTCCATTCAATCAGAGTCCGATACGCCTCTGATGTGAGCCAATCAGCTACGAACCGCACCTCCATGAAGCCAATCAGCATCCCGCGCTCATCTTAAAAGCAACTTCAAATCCACGTCTCAGCCTGCTAACCAGCAAGCGCGAACGGATTGCATGTTGGATTTCGAATCAGATGTCCGATTCAACCCACCCCCAACCCCTTCTCCACCATCATAGCTGAGTTCATCTAGCTTCCAAGACGTTCCTCCATCCTCAACCCATCAGAGTGTTTTCTCCCTTCAGTCTTCATCACTCCCTATCGCCTGTTATTGGTCCGGCAGAAGACCACCATGTTGGGCCTGGTTCTGCCAGAGGTTTCTTCCCAAAGGGGAGTTTTCCCTCTCCACAGTCGCTTCAAGCTTGCTCATCATGGACAGTTCATGCAAACCTGTGTTTATCAAGTTGGACATTTATCTTAAACAGATCATCATATGGACTGAACAAACTTCTTCTATCTCCACTCCACCACCAGTTTCAGACCTGGGGGGAACATCCCTGTTCTCATACATCTACTTATGCATATTAAAGTATAATTCAGCATTAATGTTCCTGCCGAGGTCTGAGCGCCAAAGACTTAAAATATTGTATCAATAAAATCCTTCTAATTGCCATTTCTTTCTCTGTGAGTTTTTCAGATTGATATATATATATATATATATATATATATATATATATATATATATATATGTATACATTACTTTCTATCTGAATGTTTTTTGGTGACACTGCTCTGACTCTGTATGCATGCAGAAAAGTCTATAGGGCTCAATTAAAGTAGTACAGTATGTGGCATGTGGCAATTTTAGGAGCAGATGTGGCTTTCCCATGTGTACATGTGTAGTTTGTGCATCAGTTTGTGTGCATATGTGTGTGCATGCTTGTTGGTCGCTTGTGAAGCACCTGAGATTAGTGATATGTCATAGAGTTAGACCAGATGTCCATACTTTCCCCGTCCTGGCACGAAAAAGGCTTCTGAAAAATAATTTAATATTTCTGGAAATGAGACACCCTTAATCCCATCTGTGCCAGAACGATGCCAGAGGGTGACGTTAGATGACCTGGGTGCATGATGGGATGGATGATAGCATTCACTACTCTCATCTCATTTGCTTTTAGGTAAAATTAGACACTGCTGTTTAATCCTGTAGCTGTGCTTTGTCAACAGATAGTAATGAATATTGAATAATGAATCAAAGGCAAATTCAAGGATATGCTGGTAAATCCACTATGTGAAAAAATAAACAGTGTTTGAGATTACACAAGTGGCATAAGAGGCAGGAAAAAGGTAATTGTGAGAGGTCCAAGGGTATGGAGGTGTGCTCAGTTTGAACTATAGCAAGTTGTGTTCACCATGTCTAGATCCCTAAATGCATTGAATTGCAGCCATATCATTTAATAATTCCCTATTTGTCTTAACAAGCTATTAAACAGTGCAACAGTGTGCACAAAGTGAATTGCAGTGGTGGATAAGGAGTTTACATCGAGGCAAGGCAAGGGAAGTTTATTTGTATAGAACATTTCTGTAACAAGACAATTCACAGTGCTGTAGATGAACAGAACATCAGAAAAGAAGACATACAGAGGAAAGCACATTGCAGTGGAATAGTAGCAGCAGGGCAAGATATAAGACAAGTTGGACTACAAACTTCAACATTACTATTCAAAGGCAACTCTAAACTAATAGATTCTTAGCCTTCATAGGAACCCAGGGTTTCAGTGCTTTTACGGTCTTCTGGGAGTTTGTTCCAGATAAGTTGATTATGAGAACTAAATGCTGCTTTTCCATGTTTGGTTCTGGTTCTGGGTATGCAGAGTAGATTTGAGCAAGAACAATTGAGTGGTTTGAACGGTTGACACACTGACAGCAAGTCTGTGATGTATTTAGGTGTTAAGCTATTCAGTGATTTATAGACTAACAGAAGTATTTTAAAGTCTATTCTCTGAGTTACAGGAAGTCAGTGTAAAGACTTTAGAACTGGGGTGATGTTCACTACTTTCTTAGTCTTAGTGAGGACGCGGGCAGCAGAGTTCTGGATCAGCTGCAGCATTCTGATCTACATTTTTGGCAGACCTGTAAAGACACCGTTGCAGTAATCAAGTCGACTAAAGATAAATGCATGGATTAGTCTTTTGAGATCTGTTGAGACAATAGTCCTTTAATCCTGAAAATGTTCTTCAGGTGATAGATGCCGAATTTGTGAAGAGTCTGAGAGCTCTTTGATAAACAGCTTCCAAGTTCGGAGCTGAAAGGAACCTTCATATTAATAAATAGACCAGACTCAATTAGAGGCAAGAAGTTGGCTGCAATCAATGGCAGCAGCAGGGGGTGCATGGGGGGGGGCGTCTTAAAATCCCTTTGAAAACGGCTATGCGATTTGATTAGTCGGATTACAAGCTGTGCATGATCACTGGAAGGAGTGAACAAAATGGACCTCTTTATTATACCTACCTGCTCCGCCATAACCCGACAGAGTCAAGAAATGGTTGTTTGTGCAACTGCACAATTACGCGTGGTCGCCGGCATGGATGGACTGGCAGTCTGGGGCTGTCAGCCTGCGGCGTTTTTTACTCGAACAGGACACAGCTCATTTCAGCTGCAGAGTCATAAGTGGAGGCTTTTGCGTCTGCGCACACATGTGGAAGGGTTGGCATAACGCAGTCTGAAGTTAGCAGTAATACCTGAATGCTGATCCAGAATGGGCTGATTGTATGTTACGGCTAATCACTTATATATAAAAAAAATCATCCTAGTTACAAAATGATGATAAAAACTCTTGATCCTTATTTTCACCCAGCAAGAAATGAGGTGGAGGTTTATTCTAATAAGCATCAGCAGGGTCCTCTGAGGAACAGAGTAGAGGGACTTTCCCCTGATATACAGGTAGACTTAAAAGCTCTGGCTATGATAGAAAACAATAGGAACCCTCTCTGGGAGGTTCCAGCTGGATTTGTATCAAAATGTTAAAATTATATGCTGCTTGGTTTGGTGAAAATCGAAGCATTGATTCCTGGAGTGGATAAAAATATTAAAATGTAATTTAGATCACCAGATTACTTTTCATTCCTGCAGCCAGTCCGATTTTCTGCTGAGAGAAAAAAGTTTTGAGCAATAAACCTTGAAAATAAAACACATCTACACAGTAACTTCAAACGTGAGCCTCCCTCTTCTCAACCACATTGTCTGTTCTGATTCAAAACATACAGCTCTGAGTTGTTTAAAGCTGCGATGATAAAAATTAATGAACCATAGAAATTGATCACGAATGCAAAGAACTATCACAGACTAATTATTTCCTTTATTGCAGTCTGTCTTGTCTTATTATTGTCTGAGCTGCAGATGGAAATATGTATTTATAATGGTTGGCCTATGGCTTGTGGCTAGGTGTTCATGTGGGTATATGGCACATCAGTCAGTGCCTGCAGTAGAGGATTCCTTGTCAAAATAGTTAGATGTTATTACTGATTTGGATTTTTACCCATATGGGAACCCTAGCAAAGGGCGTTTTCTATCTATAAATCAACATGGGACACATACTGTTGCAGTTGAATAATACTGCTCGTCAATAAATAGATAAATGAATAAATAAATAAATATTAGTAAGACTAGGGCTGGGCAAGTTAACGCGTTAATTTCGCGTTAATTCATTAGACTATTAACGGCGATATTTATTTTATCGCGCATTAACGCATGTTGCTCGCATGCTTTCAGTCAGTGTCAGTCAGCACGCGCGCTGACTGCAGCGCGCTGTCACGGCAGCACTCTCCCGCTTCCCCTCCCCTCTCGTACATGGCTCAGCGGCGCCAGCCAATCAGCACACAGGCTCAGCCTGGCCCACCCACTCACCTCTCACACAAACTTAACAAAGAAACAGCTGAGAGAGACCGTAGCAGCGAAAAAACATGAACAGAGGAAGTAGCACCGTTTGGCTTTATTTTAATACCGTAAATGAAATCAAGCTGTATGTTTTGTAAAAAGCCGGTTCATTTCAGTGGAAACACAACAAATTTATCTAAGCACGTGAAAAAACATGAAAACGTCGAGCCCCAGAAAAGGAGAGAGGAGACGAAACTTCTCTCACTGCCCCGACAGACCCACAGACGTCTCTGACTGAGGCGTTTCAGTCCTCCAGGGAACATCCAGGTAGATCAGTGGATGGATGGATGGATGGATGGATGGATGTTACTGGAGCCCACACATAACATGTAATTAAGACCTTGAAAGAACCCAGTACATATATTAAAAAGTGTTATTTAAGATAAGATAACATTAGCTAATCCTTTTTTTATCCCACGACGGGGAAATTTATAGGATTAAAGCAACAGTCAGGTGCACACAACACAGACAAAATTACATAAGGATTGAAATATATAAGAGGTGGATTAGCGAAAAAACACTGAACATAACATTATTATTATTATTATTATTATTATTTAATTGTAATAATAAAATAAAAACCACAAAACCCAAAAGGTCAACAGTTTCATGATACATCAAGCTTAGGGACTGGCTAATATACAGCAGGTCAAAAAAGGCCATATTTTGGCTGCAGTGCTTGCTGTTCTCTTATGAAGAAAAGATCAACTATTGCACTAAATTCAATAGATGGGTTGAAAATATCCAGTATAAAAATAAGTGCTACAAATGTTACAACACTTTTGTTCATATGGCAGCAGAACATTAAAATAAAAGTGCTCTTTACACTACTTTTGAATTCATTCTTGGAGTTTGTAAATACAATGCGATTAATCGTGATTAATCGCGATTAATCAGGGCGATTAATCGCGATTAAATATTTTAATCGTTGCCCAGCCCTAAGTAAGACATAAAAGTTCAATAATATTTGTGAATATTTTGATATCAATACTACTAACGATTTACCCATATTTGATATCCCCACCACTCCCAGTGAAGTCAGGAACCAGTTCCTAAAATCTGCATCCGCTGTGGGCAGGACAGAAGGGCTTCATGCACCTGGCCAAATGCGTTTTTACCAAGCAGTATGTGAATGCAGGAAACCTCAATATAATACTAAACCGATAACTCAGCCAAGCATTCCTGTGCAACTAATTGAATACAAATTGACATCGCAATAATAATTGAGATTTGATATATTGCTCCAATCTGGCAAATGTGCACAGCAGACTCAGCAACTTGCTATGAACCCAACCGGTTAAGTCCAACTTAAAAACCAACACACAAGAAACAGTGGAAAACATTGGCTTGAACAACACTTCACACAACACTGTTAAGCACATAAACAAACACAATTAAATGGTATCCAAATCTTCTTAAACTAGTTTATCTCTGCCCAGCCATAAAAATATTACTGTGAGATGATGCTGGGTAGTGTTCTCCTTCTCTTCTTGGAGACTCAGATTCTACTAGGAGGGAAATGCAAGCAGCGAGTTTCCATTTTGGGCTGTAATAATCACCAGCAGATACACAGACAGTGAGCTTTTTTTTTTTATTTTATTTGAAGGTTCAAAGTCTGTCACTCGACCAGAAAGTTTACAGCTTGCTTTAAAAAAAACAAGTTTGTGTCTGTGCACAAACTCTTGCCTATATCAGTGAAAACAGAATCTCTGCTGTGAATGCTGGAATATGTAGATTGATCAGTTCTTTCTTTCTGCCGTATGGTATGATTCATGGTGAATTCTGCAATTGTCACCTGACAAGGTTCCCCTGTCCAGCTTCATGCTTAACAGTTGGCATGAGGTTATTTTTGTCTGCTGCTGTATTTATGCTAAACATGTCCTCTGTTCTCTCTTTCTCTGGCAAACTTTACTCTTGCCTTCAGTAGTTTCTTATAGAACAAACGTTTCCTCTTTGCACACCTCCAGTGAAAGTTACATTTGTGTAGTCTCTTTATGATTGTCCAGCCAAGCACTTTCAGATCAGCAGTAGCAAGTGCCTGCTGTAGCTGTCCTGTGATGGTATTTCATGGTTTTTGGAAACTAAATTTAGTATCTTGTGGTCTGGTGTAGGCATGAACTTGCTTGTCTGACATGGTGGAAGTTGTTTGGAATGTTCTCCAATTGTAACCTATTTTTCGTACAGTGAAAGGATTGATTTCAAATTCTTTTGAGACCTCTTTATACCAGCTTAATAAGCTGCCAAAACATTCTCTCTGAAGGTCTCAGACATCTCTTTTAATCTCACTGTGGTGTTCTCTCCAACATTAGCAGTCAGAACACCATGCTGTCGGAAGAACAATTAAGGGAAACCATTCAGATTGCAAAACAACAATGCTGTAAGCATGCCCACCTGATTTAATCCACATGTGGGAGATTTTAAGTGTGAATAAATGCAGGCGTCCTAATTTATTATTAAATTAAGTTTTGGTTCATTTAAATGTGTTTTCGTCATTTTTTATGGATTCTTTTTATTACTTGAATATATATATATATATATATATATATATATATATATATATATATATAAATGAAAGACTTTCATGGGATAAAGGTTAACTTTGCATCTGATTATGTGTACCTGACTAAAAATGTTCTATGATTTTAATTTGCAGATATGTTTGGTTGAGTAAATAAGACTGTCACCAACCTATTGGTTATCCTTTGTAATCGGTGCCAAGTGATACGGGAATTTATATACTTGATGCCTAATCGTAGAGTTTCCACAGGAAGCTTTTAATTTATCAAGAGGAGATTTTTTTTAGTGGTGTTGTTGTTTTATGCTAATGTGTGTCTGTCTGTATAAGTCTTGTCAGAAGGCCAAGGAAGGATTTCAGTCCCAGCTGTTCTGCACTGAGACCTGGCCTGCGGCCCGTAGACACACCCATGTCAACATCAGCAGCTTACAGCTTATGAATGCCTTGCAGGGGTGGCACGTCAACCAACCAATCTGTTCTCCAAAGACATATGGAGTGGGTAGCCACAGTGAGACAACTTAATGTCTCTTAATGTGAGACAACATTAAGATCTCTTCTAACAGCTAAGCCTTCTCTGATTCAACTCGCATCAAGCATCTAAATTTGTGTGTAGTAAGCCATTTTAAACGAGATATGAATTCATGATGTTTGATTATCTCTGTAGGCTGGTGTATGTTGGGGTAATACTCTATTCAACAGTTTTTATTGTGACAATCTTTAATCAGGCTCAATACAAACCAAGCTCATTAACCTAATTGCATAATTATACATGGTGATAAATAATACATCTCAGATAGGATGAAAAAATGACTGCTGACAACAGTAATACTTATTTTTTTCTCAAAAACTTTAACATTCTGTCTTATCTCTATTTAATACATAATCTCCTGGTGGAATCCATAGTGTCTGTTTTTAACATTTATGTAAATGTTTAAACATTCTTGTTAAAACAGTATTTCTAAAGCTGATATTTGGGGGATCTGTATGGTGGAAAACACTATTATTTCTGTAAAATAACTTCTTTCCTGCTTTGTGCTATCAGCAGATGCTCAAAAAGGACTCGATAATCAAACATTTTACCATCCGTCCCACAATCTGGTCCCACTGGCAGAAAAAGTGAGAATTGTAGGAATATGTCACAAAATATGTAGGCAATAGGTATGCTCAACTATGAAGGGTGAAACGTCCACGGAGAGTCAGCGCTGAGTGTGCGCAGCTCAGAGTATGCGCACAATACACCCGAGTATGTAGGAGACTTAGGGAAGCTTGCTGTCTTTTGCTCTAAATCAATCACCAAACTCAACACCTACACATTTATGGCAGTTCTGGCATCCCATACATGTCGACAAAGCCACTGGCAGCACGTTTCTCTGTCTCCAGGGTTGCAATTAAGATAACCTAACTCTTGGGAAATGGATTTTGTTCTGCAGAGCTCCATAAATCCATCTGGGATTGCTCAATTGGAGATGTATTTCAGAAGGAGGGGCCTTATCAAAAATCCTTGCATATGATTGGGTAAACCACTTGTCTGTCACCTTTACTGAGTGCTACGTCAACCACTCACATTAAAACCAACCTGTGACGCTGACGTTCGGGAAGATCAAGCTAAACCCAGTCGGGAGAAAGGCGAAAACATTGTTTCCACTAACAAAAGCCTTCAAAGCTGTTCTCTGGTGTTCTTTTAAATAATTAATATTTGGTAGATTGGACACTGATGAAATAGCAACATCAACGTCACTGCTTGCTTCCTAGTTGCAAGCCGTCATTGTTGTCTGAATCCAAACAGTCGCTTCTCTGATACCTCACATTTGCAAAAATCCCGGCCTTTGATCCTGACTGGCTAGTCCATTTTATGTGGTATTGAAATCTGTCCCAATGGCAGCAATTCCAGATGGATGTGTGGAGCTCTGCGGAATGAAATCTATCTGGCAAGAGTCAGGTTACAATTATGGTACAGTCTGAGACCCTTGCTTCTGTCTGGATTTAAAATCTTAATTAAAGTCTTATGGTGAAGAGTTATGCTGCATAGTAGCCTATCTGATGTTTTGGCAATGCCACATCCCTTTTCTTTTCCAACTTTGCGCACACATTCTTTGTTGTCATCATATGATGCAAATAAAAGCAGCTTTACAGCCCAGTAGATGCAATTTGGATGTTGCAACAGGAGGAGGAATGAGCACTGGAAAATGGCAGACCGGTGCAGTGGGCTGGATCATGAACATGGCACGGTTTCAACATTTCACTCCCAGTACTTTTCCTTTGTAACACACTTTCTGTTTGGTATAAGTCTTTTCAGGTCAAAGGTGTCAAGGTGAAGTGAAGTAATGTGACATTGGTGTGTAAATCTAAGTCAAGTCCCAAGTCATATAAGATTTCATCAAGTCAAGTCATTGAATCTTTTACTCAAGTCTGACTTGATTGTAAGTCACATAACTCGAGTCCACACCTCTGGTATTTATCATCCTATGTTGGCAATTATTCTGTTTAGTAAGGCAACAATTGCTTAGACAGTAGTCCCCATGTGTATTGTGGTTGGTCCAAAGACCTGCCAACAGCCAACCCACATCTTTCATATAGGACAGATGTTGAAATCTCAACGATATAAAACCGGCTGACACCCTCCTTCATTTTCACTCTTTCTCAGGAAAGAAGTTGTCTGGATGTCAGAAAATGTTGCAGAAACTACAGTCTCATAGCTTCTTACATCACTGTCCTTCACGTCGTGACTATTACTGAACAGCTCACTGTTACAGAAAAAAGCTTTAAGCCTTCTTCATTCTGTGAAAAGCATCTGAGGTATGGTGCATTCACTAGTTGGTGGAATATTATTGAGTTTCCTACCAGCTGGAAACCAGTCAGGACCTATCAAGTTAAAATCGGCCAGCTCCATCTACCGACTGATTTCTTTGTGAATCCCAAGTAACAAAAAATCCATTCTATAATGTTTTGTTACGATTTTGACAACTTGTAGCCATGATTTTACAATGACACTTTAACCACAGCCAGCACAGTGAGTAACACTGTTAATCTTGAAACAGCAGTCTGCTTAGATTCTGGTAAGAAAACATAAAACCTTGCATTCACAACTATTTGATTTTGACACGTGCATTACCTGGCGGTACTTAAACAGTCTGAGTTGTTAAATTTGACCCCAAATGACCCAGAGACCAATCTAATTTGGGTTGCAAGCATTAGAGGGAAGCCAGACTGCATCCTTCAATTAAACAGAGCTCAAGGGATGATTTGCAAACATTCTAGTATGAGACATGTGAAGACACCCCTGATGTTGTTTGTCCTATTTCTAATTGTTCTGTGTATCTTTGGAGAAAAGGCGAACACTGATTCTTAGTAGCCTGGTGCCAAATGGCTATTGATAATGTGTTAATTGTCACGTTTTGCTTTTCCTCTCTTGGATAAAAGATGTAGCCCACTCTGAACGGTGTGAATCGTAAATGCAAAGATTCTGTGTGCAAGTACAAAGTAAGAAATGGCAGAAACCTTTTCAGTTTTAAAATATAATATGCAACGTGTTTTACTATCAGTGCTTATTTACTTTCATCTCTGGCTTGCCTGAGTACAGATCTGTTTGGCTCGCCAGCTCAGCGGTATCTGTGATGATCCGGTGGAAGAGATCCCTCGGCTTATAGCACTGAGCTGCCCATCCTGCATTAATCTGCTTAATAGGGTCAAACTTCTGATCCAGAAATACCAGCGGTACCAACCACAACACTCCAACTACGTGGGGCTCCCTTACCTAACGAGAGCCATTGCATCAGTGTCCCAGCTATCATTGGGTGAGAGACAGGGTACACCCTGGACAGGGTCCCAGTCACATGAAACAAACATATGAGAATTAGTATGAAAAGAATAAATTCATTGTCTGTGAGCTAACAACACATCACAAAGGTGAGCATGGATACAATAATTAGATTATAGTTTACAGAAAGGACAAAGAATTAAATTTTATAATTTTGAACAGTTTTTACATTATGGCAATAATTAAAACAAATGAAGGAGCGAGCGATATTCTTGCTCTCCATACGAGATACAGAGAACCTCCTATTCATCGAATAGTAAATCTTGGTATAGGAAAAACCTCTTGACATTTAAGTTTGGTATACTTGCTTTTTAAAGAACTATACATTGTAATGGACTATTTTTGGATGTTGCTGTCAAATTGTGTAGCTATCGACTGGGATTAACCAGCTCTTAAACCAAAACTCCTTAACCAAAAATATTTGTAATATTTTTTTACTCTAAACCAGTGTTTTTAAACTCTGAACATAGCCTGTTTTTTAAGTGGCTGCTAAAAAGTAGTAGAAATAGTGAAATACTAGAAAAATGTAGGTTTGTCTGCAACCATAGCTTTTGAAATGTGATTTGCAAATATATTCAAATTTTCCTCTTTATATTTGTGTGATTGAAGAGAACCATTTCAGAACATTTAATTTTGCCCAGACTTTGGGTCATTAGCTAACTGCTTCCTCAGTATTTGCACAATTTGCACGAGCTTCATCCCACAATACAACATAAACAAGCATGTTGATTATTGGCCTGGCCACCAAAATTTGCCAGTTGCTGTGAGTGTCTGCCTACATGGTTTTCAATCTTATATTCCTATATTTTGCCCTGTGTCGTAGAAAACATAAATAATTATTCTGTGCGAAACAAAAAATACTAATATGAATGAGAACACGCATTTCATTAAACTTGCGACAGGAGAACAGTCACATAAGAGAGTCTACAGCTGTTCTATCAGTAAAGGCTCAAACAATAATATCTTTACTATAGTAATGTGTTTTTTCTTGTTACACTACTTTTGTTAATCATGAGATAAGGATTGGGCATAAGCCCCACAACTGGAGTATTCTGTTTTTTTCACAAAGGAGGTGAAACCGAGTTAAGACTTTTGTCTGTCAAACTTGTTCTGTTACAGAAATGCTTCTAATTTATATTTAGGGTACACAAGCATAACGAGAATCAAATTTTCCACACGTTTTATATGTGTCCTGTTTGGCTGTGTAGTACTAAGAAGTGCTTTCTCGGTGCCAAAGAGAGCCCAACAGATTTACTTTCAAAAGTGGAGCATTACACTTGCACTACATCTGATATTTAAAAAAAAGATATATATTAGTTCTGTTTTGCGTTTGCAAAATTTTTCATAAATTCTCTGCATCTTTTTTTCTCCATTTTATTTGTTATCTAGAATTTTTACAACACTGTATCCAACTATATTAAATTGAATTGAATACAACATACCATATGTATGATAGTTTAGGCCCCTATGTTGAGATGAACATCAGAGCATTAATCATAAATGTGAATTTAATTCAGTCTTTTAATTTGAATTTTAGTCTTTTGTCTGTAAGAAGCATCCCCCATTCTCAAAATTATTTATATATTGCCCAAAATCATGTTGGTAGCTTCTAGAACCATATTTTCAAATATTGGTTATCAGAAACAGAGATTAGTAAATTGGTTAAGCAAAGTAGAAATGTTTAATTGTAATCATATATACTTTTAAAATTGTCACATGCTGGACATAGACATGTATTACTAGGCAAGCCACCTAGCAGGGATTGGCTTAAGCTAGATTTGCCAGAACATCTGCTCATGTTTACCCACATGTAATAAATTCACAGGGGATAGCTTACTAAAGTGCACAGCTCGGCTCAGCATGCATCCCCATATTTATTTATTCCCATCTAGATTGCTATAATATTATCAATATGGAGATTATTTAAGCCTTGCTCAGTACTGGGGTAGGTGAATAGGTACTTTTATTTTCTTTTTTTGTAGTTTTCCCCATAAGTATGTTTATTAATAGAATGACAAGGATAGTTACACCAACACTAGTTGACACGCCATCTGTCAACACTTCAGCTGCCCTGAAACAATGTAGGGTCACATTTATTTTGTCCTCTCTGATCTATGCAATCCATTTAGATACAGTTAAGTCCAAAATTGTTTACACCTCAGGCAGCTTTAGGTATTAGGTAATCTTTTAATTTTACTAACATGTTTCGTCTAACTGGTAGTAATATCAAGACGTTGCTGACCTCAAATACTAAATGCAAAGAATGGTGATCATTGAAAACTTGCAAAAAACTGGTATGCAATTATAGAAAGGGATTGATTGCTAAAGAATGCTAACGATTATTCTATTAATTATTGTGAAAGGTATAAATAGCTTTTAACATGTCATTTTTTAATTCAAACTAAATAAAACTGATATATTGTGTATCGTTTTTTTAGAATTGATAGTACTTTTATTGTGTTATTAAATGTATGTATATATGTATGTATGTATATATATATATATATATATATATATATATATATATATATATATATATATATATATATATAAACATTACTTTGGTCTTTTTTTCATTAAACTTCAGAAAATTGAAAGACATCCACGCTTTAAGGTCATGTAGGCTCTCTAGCAGTGGATTAATAGAGTAAGAGTCACACAGTGACCAGAGTCAGTAGCTAAGAGGATATGATTTAAAACTCTTAAAAGTGCTGATTCTGTGCTGTGTAATGTTTTTTTACCGGACCGGAAGATCTCAAGAATATTTTGTTCATTTAAAAAGTCCATAAGCTTGGAATACACAATCTTCTCTAAGATTTTAGAGAAGAAAGACAATTTAGAGAAAGGCCTGGAATTTGCCACAGTAGGGTCAAGTCCAGTTTTTTCAAAGGCTGCACAACTGCATGTTTAAAATTTACATGGACCACTCCAGATGACAGACAGCTATTCATAAATGTGAGACAAAATGGCACAACAGTGGGAAAGACCTCCTTAAAAAGACGCGGCTTCAAATGATCCACAATCTCCTGCCCAAAAGTCAGGGTCACACGGTCAAACGTGTCCAGCAGAGCAGAGCAAGTGACAAACACTGAAGGATCAGGAGCAGAAGGTGAAATAAGTGCTCTGGTAGAAGAAACTTTATTAATGAAGTAGTGAAGAAAGTTCTCACACACAGCAGGAGAGGCCTCTATCCCAGTCTGTGGTGGATTCAGAGCAGAGTTGATAACCTTAAACAACACACGAGGCTCATGACAGTTTAACAGAGCAATATCAGAAAATATTTTCTTTTTGCCTCTTTCACAATGGACTGATGATGATGCCAGCAATACCTCAGTATTTGAAAGGACACTTGCAGTATGTCCTCTTTCCACTTTCGCTCAGCTCTTCGACACTCCTGTCTGGCAGTGCGGGTTGTGTCATTCATTCGGGGCTCTGATGTAGCTTTCTGCTGCCTGATCTTTAAAGGAGCCGCAGTGTCTATGGCGCTTTGACAGGTGTTGAGAAACCAGGAGTTTAGAGCCTCTGTATCCTCACACACAGACTCAGGAATGACGCAGTTCTGACTGAAAACTGCGGAGAAGTGAGCAGCGGTGGAAGGGTTAACAAGTAAGGACCCGGTCCTTACTGTTGGAGATTGTATGGCTCCTTTAAAGATTTTGGCATAATATCAGCCAAGAACACAAAAAAAATTTGTTAAAAAGTCTCTGTTATATTTAGGAGGCACACAGCACCATGTTTGAATGATCCAGCTCAAACATACTGACTTCAAAGCTGGTGAAGGAGGATATTTAATGTCACTCTTAAATGGCTTGTACTTGTATAGCACTTTAACTAGTCCTGACGACCTCCAAAGCGCTTCACACTACAGTTCAGTCATTCACCCATTCACACCCTGACGGTGGTGAGCTATGTTAGTAGCTACAGCTGCCCTGGGGCACACTGACAGAGGCGAGGCTGTCATGCACCGGCGCCACCGGGCCCTCTGACCACCGCCAGCAGGCAATGCAGGTGAAGTGTCTTGCCCAAGGGCACAACGACAGGGACACTCAGTACCGGGGGGATTGAACCGGCAACCCACCAATTGCAAGATGAACTCCCTAACCTCTGTGCCACGTCGCCCGTAAAAACAGTCGCAATTCTTCCTCCTCGACCAGATGCCCGAGAAGAGTTAAAATACCGCATGGGGTAAAAGTTCTGTGAAGACACCAGATTCACCACCACTCAGACAGGTCTCGGAGATCAAAAGGAAATCCAGGTCCTGTGACATGATGAAATCCTTAAGGATGAATGATTTATTCGCAAGCGATCTGCCGTTACCCAGGTCAAACTTGGCAAGAGCTGGCGGGTCAGGGCGAACAGCTGACAGGGAGGCCTAACACAGAGGCCACAGGTTTTCTAGATTCACTCCGAGCCAGCAGAGACAAGGAGAGCAGGGTCCGCAGAGGTGGAACATCACATCCGAGCCCACCACCAAGCAGGCAGCGACAAAAGGCGAGGTTCCGCTGCACATCCACCTCGATTAGGATGCACCAACCTGGCCCTTACCCTCACCAAAGAGCCACCACGCTTACCCCGGCGGCGGTGCCATTTTCACCATGGGCTGGCATTGGAGTGGGTTGCTGGCATGAGGGGATGTCCAATAGGAAAGAGGCAGAGTTTTTTGTCCATAATAATCAAAGTTGAGAAGTTTTTTTTGCAGAGATTGTCAGATCTAGCAGCGTTTGGCGATCATACACCAGCAGAGGGTTGACAGTAAGTGCAACAAGTGTTACAAACAGCAGAAGTACATACAACAGTCAGAGCAGCGGACGGCTCGCCTCACACACTGGCGGCATCTTGCTTTATAGTCATTGCTTTATAGTCATAAGATACAGTTATGGACTTCCTGCAAATTTGACATTACTGTTTACTAATAACAGCAACTGAAAGAGCCAACGTTTATTTGTGCAAGTTCTTTGACCTAGTTTATAAATTTAAAATTTAGATTGAAAAACTTTCATATAAAAAGAACATTAGTGACAACCTAAAGGGTCTGTGCAAATCATCAAAATTAGAGTGCCAGTGTAAAATTAGAGTGACAGCTTCCATACGTGTCATTTTGTGCAAATAATCTCCACAATGAGAGGACTAAGAGATATATTGAGAAGATCACTATGGGTTGAAACATAATAGCAAATCCTTCACCTTTAGCTGCTGAAAAGTATTAAGAGGCCCCTTTAAAAGCTCAGGTGTCCCGTTTCTCCGCTTTAATGTTGGAGCATTTTAAACAGTAATTTAGACTGATGGTCATTAAAGATTTATGCTCTAAAGGTGCACAGCTTAGACACTGCAGAGAGGTAAAGACTTAAAGATGGTGGGAATAAAGGACCTGTTGAAAGTGAAAGGATGTGTGAAGGGAGATTCATCATTTTGTTTACCCTCCAGTACAAGTGCATTGTGCAGTTACATATTAAATATTCATTGTGATACCGTAAACAAGTTAGATACAGGCACAACAGGGACTTGTGTATGTAAGGTAAGTGAGTCAAGCATGGAGAAATCTGAGGATCGAATCGCAGCCGTTCCAGTCTAGAAGGTCTTGAGCACATCATTTCCACATCCATGAACAGGCACTCATCCAAACAAGATACCACACACACTTATAAAGGAAAAATAGCACATCTAGAAATTCTAGATCTGCCAATTCTACCCACTGAAATGTTTGTATTTCAGTTTCTATGTATGTTGACTTGTGTGGACCCACACGTCAACATACATGGACACATGCTATGGAAATTGTGGGAGTTTGTGTGTGTGTGTGTGTGTGTGTGTGTGTGTGTTTGCAGGTTTGTTTTCCCTCTGCGACAGCTCCAGTTTCCGTTTCAGCATAAGGTTACCCCGTTGTAGTCCATGAAAGATAAGGCATTCTGACCTCAAATCGAAGAGTAGAGGAAGTTTCTGGAGAAGTAGGAGTTACAGAGAATTATTGAATCCTTCTTTTGTTTTAGCGGGTTTCCAGAGCATATTGCAAAGATTAATTCTGAAAACTTAAAACAAGGTAAGATGCATGTCACTTTTGCCGTTTTCTTATCAGCAACCTGTTTGAAAGAGCCATTATATTTTGATTGCTTAAAAATGAAAGATCAAAAAAGGACATTTCAAATGACAAATCTTGCTGCATTGGCAGACAGCAGAGAGGTTAGCTAACATATTATTTCTTCACAGAGAGTTGTACATCTCTGTATATGTCTCTGTATCCAAATCTCTGTATAAGAAAAATGTATACATGTAATATATAATAGGTTATACCAGGAGAAACTCTTCATATTGTATTTTGTTTTTTAGGTTCAATCCAAATGTTTGGTTTGAAAAGGTTTCCATTACTTGATTTTAGTGCAGTAGCTTGGGATTCTAAAAAGGTTGGATTTGATATGACGTTTTACCTTTTAATAATTGTACTTTGTGCTAATTTTCTAACTTTCTTAATGTGAATGCTTTTAATTATTATTGGACTGAATTTGACTCTATATAATTGGATTTTAAACTACATTGTATAGCAGTGGGTTTAGTTTTATTTGCATTAGGATTGAGTTTTAATTGCACTGTTTAAGAAATAAAAGGATTGTGTGTAATTGAACCCGACTTTGCAGGTTTGATTTTTGTTTTTTTTCTTTGAAACTTATCCAACATTTAGATTTTTCTGGCAATGAGCAAAATGTTTGTTAATTCTTAAAGCATTAGGATATACAAACATAATACTTTTGCATACTAGAAAATTAATGGTTTAAATCCAGGAATAGGATATGTTTTTGCTCCCTTCATGCTCAAATTTTTATATATTCCTTTCCTCACAACAAATAATTCCTCTTTCCTTGCCAGTTGTTCTCTCTCATAATCTTGTCTATCCACCCACATCAAAGCTCTAATTCTGTCTCATTGTCACTTTCTCTTTTTTTCAGTATAGTTCTCGTCCCACCAGGTTCTTCCACCCACATCTATCTTTCCAACCATGTTCATGCCATTCTCTTCTATTTCTCTCTCTCTCAGAGTAGGACTGGCAGCACCAGTACTGGTTTTAGGTGTTCATTCATCTCTTAGGTCTTTAATTAAACATTTTCAGACAATCCAGTCACACATTTAGTCATTCAAACAGTCAGTAGACACACACACAGAGCAAGAGAGAGAGAGAGAGAGAGAGAGAGAGCGATATGCTTATTCAGATCAACCTTGTGTTCTTCATGTACAGATTTTGATTTGTTGCTATATTTTTAACAGTTAAATTGTACATACCCAAGGGTAGTTTAAGTTTATTCACAAATGACAAAGGTTTGGAAAATCACCTCTGGAAATCACATGGTGTAGTGTAGTTTAAATGTCGTGTCTGGAAGAAGGGAGACCCATGCTATCACTTCACGACAATTAATTATGCATTAATATATGCAAAGTCCAAGTTACCTTGCACTCTCCTGTCCTCGTGTAGCTTGTAGTGAGGTCACTGCGAAGTGTACACCTGTGTTCCCTAAAAATGGAGACCCGCTGTACTCTGGTGTACCACAACTTTATTTAAATAAAAGGAATCAATGAATTTTCGCCAGTTTTTGGCTGACCATTGTCTTGATCTCCTTATTCTTACATGATCACATAAGGGCTGGGACATGTATTGAGCAAATATTAAGCAAGAGGCAACGTGGACAGGTCACCGCTTCATCACAGGGCAACAAACAGACACACAGGACAACCATTCACACACACAAACACACACACACACTCAAGGCAATTAGCCTAATGGGCAGGTTTTTGGACCATGGAATGAAGTCGGACTGCTTACAAAGAACCCATGCACAAACAGGAAGAACGCGAAAAGGCCCAGGCAAGGCAACTATAATAATAACTGTGCCATGTATCCCCATAAATCACTCATTGCAATTTCAAAATGCTGTAGAAACAAGTCACAAAGAATTGTCAATTGAAGTTGTGCTTTTCTATGTAATTGGAAAAGCATAACTTGACTTTTTCACTCTCTGTTGTTGCTGCTGTAATGCCCTGCAGATATTACTCTCCAAAAAAGAGGGCAGTTATCTAGGAAACAGTCAACATGTGTTCTTTTTAGATGTCATAATCATCTTACTTTCTGAAAGCTAGAACTAGTCCCTTACCACTGTCAAAAACTGACACATTTTCTTTATCTCTGTCTTTTCTTCTATAGGTTTTGAAGAGAAGCCAAGAATAAAGGTGGCCATCTGTTTATCCGATGAAACTAAAGACTCGACACTGGAGGTTCGCTGATGCTGCTACTTATTTTGACAGCTGAGCGATCCCTCTCGTTCTCAGAGTGTGAGTTTCTCTTATCCTGGTAGCTTGAAGGCATTACACTGGCTAAATCCCAGCCATGGAGATGGCCCTGGTTGACTTTGAGAGCCTGGAGGACATTGATGGCAGCCTTGAGGAAGAGGTTGACACCTATGCTGATGAGACAACAGCTCTCACAGGAGATGTTCCTCCGGAGCCAAATAGCCCTGACATCAACAACCTCCTACGAGCCCATCAACTGTCTTCCACGCCTTCTCATTACACTGTTAAACCCTCCTGCTTCTGGGAATCCACCTCATCTCTACCCATTCCACCAGCACAAACACTGGGAGTACCTCTGCCACAAGCAATGCCATCTCCAAGCAGAGAGGGTCACAGTAGTTGTGCCAGCATGATCTCCAACTGGAAACTGCTGTTAAATAGTGAAGGAGTTAAAGAGAGTGAAACGATTTTCAGTCGGCTCACAAAGGAGTGCTGTGAGGACCTGTTTGCAGATAAAAGAGGACTGGATGATGGAGATCAGAAGGTCATTATCAACATTGCTGGTCTTCGCTTTGAGACACAGCTCAAGACACTAGACCAGTTCCCTGAAACACTTCTGGGAGACCCTTTTAAGAGGATGGAGTACTTTGATCCAATGAGGAATGAATACTTCTTTGATCGGAATCGACCAAGTTTTGATGGGATCTTGTATTACTATCAGTCAGGTGGTAAAATTAGAAGACCAGCTAATGTGCCCCTTGACGTGTTTGCTGATGAAATTGTATTCTATGAGCTTGGACATGAAGCCATGGAACAGTTCAGGGAGGATGAAGGATTCATAAAAGATGTTGACATACCTCTCCCTAAAAATGAAATCTATAGGCAATTTTGGCTGCTGTTTGAATACCCAGAGAGTTCCAATGCGGCACGCGGTGTCGCGCTTGTTTCTGTCCTGGTCATTGTCATATCCATCATCATCTTCTGCATGGAGACACTGCCGGAATTCAGAGATGACTCTGATCTAGTTGTTGCAACAGCAGTAAAACATTCCAACTATTCTGGAGGTTCTCCTTCTAGTTCTTTATCTAGGGTAAAGCTGAAAACATTCTACGATCCTTTCTTCTTTATTGAGACTGCCTGCATAGCTTGGTTTGCCTTCGAGCTGTGTATTCGATTTGTGGTCTGCCCGAGCAAAAGTGAATTTTTCCACAACCTCATGAACATCATCGACATTATATCCATTATCCCCTACTTTATAACATTGATCACAGAACTGGCCACAACCCCTCAAGAGAGCTCAGGACAAAATATGTCTTTGGCCATTTTGCGTATCATCCGCTTGGTCAGAGTCTTCCGTATTTTCAAACTGTCCCGTCACTCTAAGGGACTCCAGATCCTGGGACAGACTCTGAAGGCCAGCATGCGTGAGCTTGGTTTGCTCATCTTCTTCCTTTTCATTGGAGTGATCCTCTTCTCTAGTGCCATCTACTTTGCTGAGGTAGATGACCCTGATACCCAGTTTGTCAGCATTCCTGATGGGTTTTGGTGGGCTGTTGTGACCATGACGACTGTAGGCTATGGAGACATGTATCCTATTACCCTTGGGGGTAAGGTGGTGGGCACTTTGTGTGCAATAGCAGGCGTGTTGACAATCGCGTTGCCTGTTCCCGTCATTGTTTCCAACTTCAACTACTTCTACCACAGAGAGACAGAAGCGGAGGACAAGGTTCCCATGACAGAAGCTCTTGAGCAAGCCATAAAGGCTGAAGAAAGTAACAAACGGGGTAGCAATACTTCGCTCAATAAAGCCAATGGGATCTGACAGAGGAACATCAAGTAGCTGTTGGCTATTAGAGACACTGTCCATTGAGCAACAAAGACATTCAGCAAAGACGATAAAACAGAATCAAATTTGTGTGAAAGGAATCCCAAAGAATGGATATACAGACTGAATAAAGGATTATTGTTTCTGTGAAAAACATGTTTTATAATACCAAACAGATGTACCAAACTTACCTCTTCTGTTTTTGATATAAACACGGTACTTTATGGATTTGCCTGTAAATTCACCATGTTAATGTTCAAGAATTTTAGCAATTTATCACTGTTTTAGGTTAACTTCATGGTATGTACTAGTTTTAGACATATTCATCTTCTATTATCATAAGTCAACATGCAATATACATGTTTAACTTTATTTTTAACCTTTATCTTTCTTCAAAAGCTTTGTCATTAATTCTAGTAAAATTAGCTTATTATGGTTTAAAACACTTTTACCACATACTATCTATATTTACAGAAGCTATAAAACATGATTTTCAAACATGTTTAACATCAAATGTGGTTAAAGATGAACAGTATAACAATTATCACAAACTAAATTTATACAATGCCTTGTGTTTAAATTTCTTGAACTTTTAATTATTTTTTTCATCTTCGAACTATAAGCCTCAGTGTATTTTATTGGAACTTTATATGGTTGACTGAACGAGTTATTGCATAAGTGTAAAGTGAAAGTAAAAGTCTACATTTTTGATAAATTAAAATCTGAATCAAGTGGTGTGTAAAGATCCATTTTTGTGAAATCCCTAAATGAAATTCATTGCATTCATTTGCCTTTAAAAATCACTAAATTAATAATTTGGTGTCATGAACTACATGATGAAGACCAAATAATGCACGTCAGTTTTGTTTAGGTCTAAAGCAGGATTAAGTTTTAAAATATTATACCACACATTGGAAATCTCATGGAGTGCTGTTGAATGTAAACATTGAAAGAGTATGGCAAAAATTCAAACTTACCAAGACGTGGTCGTCAACCAAAACTAACATGCCAGGCAAGAAGGGTATTATTCAAATAAGCAGCCAAGATCTGTTGACAGCACAGTTTTGTCATCCACTCAACACACACATCAACAAGAAGGTGACCAGGTAAGAGCAGAATTAACTTTTTGACCAACCTGCAAAATTCTGTGTTGCAAAAAACAAACAAACAAAAAAAAAAAAACCTTTGATCAACATAGTGAACTGTGCTGGTGTGGTGGCAGTATCATGCTGTGGGAATATTTTTTTTCTCTCTTTAGAATGGGCAGGAGAACTGGTAAGAGATGTTGGGAAGATGGACATATCTAAGGTCTGAGCAATTCTGGATGAAAACCTGTTAGAGACAAGAGAAGACCGTCCGATTCCTGATCGGGGGGTAGTCGTGAGAAGCCAGTCCCCCCTCCTCCCCCCCTCTACGATCGAGCTGAAATTCGGCCCGATTCAAAAAATGCTCGCACGACTGAAGAATCGGCCCGAAAAGGGGAAAAACTCGTACAGTGTACGCCCGGCTTAATCATAGTGAAGCGAGCAGGCTGTCAGTAAAAACTCCCACTGATCCGTACAGGAGAATTTGTACCAAGAGTTGAAAACTGTTGTTCCCAGGTTTCCTTCAACTGTAATTTTGGATGGTGTTTCCATATCAGTCCTGCTGTGTTTAGTCACTTGGTGTATATAATTTTTTGTATTTATTTATTTACTTTAATAAGTTAAAAAACCTAGGTTAATTTACTCCACATTATGGATTACAATGTAGTGCCTTAAATAGTAGTATACTGCTGAATTTGCCATACATGAAGAATTCATTCCAGGTTCATTTCAGGTTGCTTGTCAAAACATAAATTATACTTTGACTTTTGTTTGTGTGAAATATATATGTAAAAATCCTTTCTGACAAAGCTCTTTGCTCTTACCTAAATTATGTACATTTAAAGACATCTAATGTATAACTGATTCTATTCTCGGTTGAGGAAATTGCATATTATTAAAAACATGTTGGCTTATAGATGAATTTCTGCATAAAAATGTTTTCTAGCATTTGGAAATTCCAAAAAAAGACTTCAGAAACCAAAGTTAAACGCTTATTTAAAGGAATTAGTGGGACTGGTAGAGTCGGAAGATACATCAGACTAAAATAACTCATAATATGACTTGCAAGTAATGGAGACTTTTTCAGTGCAACATATTGCTGAAAAGGCTTTAGGATTTTATTCATGTATATCTTTTTAGTCTATGAAATACATTTTTTCAATGTAGCTGGTCTGTTAATTAAGCAATAAAATGAACTTCATAGTTAACTTTTCCATTTTAAATAATCAAATTAAAGGACCAGAAGAAACATCAAAATCATTTTAGTTGTTCTTTAATCCAGATATAATTGTTGCTGTTGTTTCGTATTCATCTTACAATCGTAAACAATCAAAAAAGGTTAACATACATCAACATTGTTGTTGTGTTGTTATTCCTTACACACTAGTGTTGTTAATGGTTTGATTTTAATCTTGGGGTGTTTCTTTATAATCAACATCAGAAAATTCCACAGCATAACATTGTGAAAGTATTCAATTACATTCTCAGTAGTGGACCCTAAGATGTAAAAAAATATATACCATAGCAATAACCCTCCTAAATGGAACAGGTATGGTAAAATTGAACCCATTAAATGCATCCAGCAATAGATCTTATTGAAAAGTGTAAATAATAATCAGGATGTTTATTTGAAACGCTAGAATATTTTTTTATTATTTGTTATCCTGCTTTATTGTTTTAAAAAGACAATTGAACATGTTCTATTTACGTACATTGGTTAAGACATTCTTTGATAATGCAAGTTAAAGGCAGCATGTGTGCTATTTTTGTTGGCTGCTTACCTGTATGATGGTCTGAAGGAAAGGTTAGAAGTGACAGAAGGCATTAAACACCAGCTTCATGCCTCTTGTCTGCACCTTTGTTAGTTTTTATGTTTGGAGTATGAGCCTTGATTTTATGTGAAGTTTAAGGTATATAGGCAATCAATTGAATCTTTAACAAACAAATATATATGCATGACAATCTTTTGGCTTAGAATAACTCACAAAAGTTAATTGGTTGTTGACATGTTACATAAGAAAACAATTCCAACAAAAACTAATTCAAAATGTCAAAAATGTCTAGTATAGCTTTTTTGTTTCTGGTAGCTTTCCTTCCTTAGTAAGTCAGAGATTATATCAAGGGAATTGGACTGGCTAAAAGAAAATGTGACAAAAAGAAACTGTAATTAAGGAAAAAAATATAATGACAAAAACATGCATCCGAAATTGTGGACCAATATCAGGCCTTCTAGGGCATAGTCAATAAATTGCTCCATTTGGCCCAGCTCTGAAAAACTCTTCAACGTTGAAAATGTATTCTAAACTTTGTTATAGTTCAACTGCTTATCTAAAAAAACACACACATCATGTTGATGAGAGAAATAAGAGTACACAATAAATTTTTTTCCTTGTCAATTAAAAAACAACATCTGTGATTTCAGATGTTTGTGGAGCAGTTTTTCATGACGCCAGTTACTCTGAAGAGTACTGTTTACAGGTTGGTGTTTACTGGCAAGTCCTGTAGGCATTACTGCATTGTTTTTGTATAAGAAAACACGTATGTTTTAACCTCAGACATAATGACACCATTCTTTGCAAAATAGGCACAAAGCGAGATAGAGAAAAGGAGTGTTTGAATTCCTTTGGCTGTCCCCTTCGGGTAAGGAAATCCCCTTTGTTACATAAGATTTCCTCATTAGCTTCCTTAATGTGTCTCTGCTTTCACTCTGATGTTAGTGTCATAGAGACACAGACAGAGGCCACATAAACAAAGCAAGGATTGCACCCTTACTGGAAGTCATCCAGATACCAGTCTTGGTTGACATGGCATTGTCTCCCATTTATAAATGCTACATGGGTTAACTTGATACCCTTTTCTCTGGACTGAAGTCAACATCTCATCTCAGACGGAGGGAGGCACCTGTCACCTCATATAGTGCAGAAACAACGCAAATAGGACATAATTGGACACTATTCTTAGTGAATTCACTCACACCTATGAAAGATACTTCCTGCATATTTTAACAAAATTTAACAAAATCATAACAATATTGATAATGGTGGGCAATTTTCTTGCAACGATCATGATTGGCTGCAAAATGTTCACATTGCCACGTGTTCATTTGTAATTAAACAAATATTATATTTATTGGTACTTTTAAAACAGAACACAAAGCTTCAACTGTCCTCTATTGGCCTGATTAAAATTTACTTAGAGCTTGATATAACTTCATAGTAGCCCTGTGTAGTGATATTCCTATAATGTCAAACTTGACACTGTTGTTGCTCCAGCAGAAGGGACACGTAAGCAACACAGAGCAGGGTATTTGGTACAATGAATAACAAGTTTTGAAGAAAACTGTCCTTACCCATGCTGATTAAAAGATACTCAAATGCAACGTTATAGCTGAATTTTGTTGTCACACCGCAATTGTTGAGTTATTGTACAAGACTGGGAACAATAACTCCATTCATGTCTGCTGAGAACATACTAAACCTTCAAATGTGGACCCTGTGGCTTTACGTTCTACATGTCCCGACAGAGGAATATGCAGCACTGAAGGTCATTGACTGAAACAGAGCTGTAAATGAAACGAGGGATAGGAGGGCTTGAATGATGCTTAGGAAGAAATGAGAGCTCCGAGTTCACACGCCACATAGTCTGCGGTAGTGGACAGTCAGACACAAAGATACCTTACAACCTGGGGCAGAAACAGGGTTGCAAGTTGGGAAAAAAACAACTCCAGACACAGTTGGCCTTGAGAGATTGTAGGTTTTATTTTGTTTTATTTTATTTGTGAACTAATAAGAACCTAACATGAGAACTTCATATCACATCAAATGGATTTAAAAAAGGTGAGTTGTACGATGTTACGTAGTTGTAAAATAGCAATATTGGTAACATTTTCTGACACTGTGACTCTAAAGCTGGTAGGTTTACACAATTTATTAAAAGCTCTGTTGGATTAAAGTCAGGGTTGTTATTGGACCAATACATTATACATTATGATTTGGTTTGGCATCAAAGTGTTCCATAAAAAGTATTTCCCACTCACAAATATTATAGTTGTTGTGTGAGTGTGTGTGTGTGGGGGGGGTGGGGGGGGGTGTGACTTTAATATTCTAGATCATCTAACTCATTTTAATATCAGACAAAGGTAACCTGATTGAAAACATTTTCTTTTGTTTGTTTTTTGAGGAAATTCACAAAGGAAAAGTACCTATCCAAACCATCCTGGCCCTGTGTGCAAAACTAACTGCCCCCCCCCCCCCCCACTCCTTTCAAATTTGATTTTTGTTTATGCCACCATTGGCAGCAACAACTGCTATCAACCGTTTACAATAACCACAATCAGTGGAGGAGTTTTGGCTCACTCATCTCTGCAGAATAGTTTTTAGATGAGTCCCTCCTGGAGTCATTATGGTAGATTAGCAACTTCTGGGAAAGTTTCTCACTGTTCTGTGATTTCTCCATTTGTGGAAACTGGCTCTCACAGACTGATAGATGTATGTGATTTTCTTTCTCATCAGTTCTTGACTTTGGATTGGGACGTGATGTGTTGTATTTGACATATCGTAGCCTACGTCATTTTGTAAGATGGGTTTTGTTCATGTGGATGTTGATTCAACAGGTCTAGAGCAATCAAGCCTAAGTCAGGTAAAATTTAATCTAAACTGTAGCGAATTCATGATTTGCCAATGGGGCCAGTTGCATTTTTCCAAAGAACCAGAATGTTTTGGATAACCTTTTTTCCCTCAGTAAATAAAATCTTGAAATATACATTGTATTATTTACTCAAGTTGTGTTTGTCTGATGAAAAAATGCAACGCACTGAAAAAATGAAAATAAAAAATCTGTGATGTGCCTCGGAAAAAAATATCACAAACAGCTCAATGTTTTCATCTGGAACTACCATGTCTCTTTACTGAAGCCTAAAGCAGAGATTGTGACGCTGTGCTTTACATCATTCACATGGAGAAAGATGTGCCCTGCCCCATTCCTTTAAGATACAAGAAAACCTAAAGGTGTTCAACAAGTATGCAAACTGCAACAGGTCCTAGTCCAGTTGGGAGACAAAGGATATAAAAAATAAGAATACCACTGAGTAAAACTGATAAAACACCGCTCTGGATGAGGCAGCAGCAGTGAAACTTTCAAATATTAAAGTTTTTATTCTGAGGAAACAAACAAGCAACATTTGTAGATTGTGAAGAAAATAAGCTGCCAGTGTTGTGGTTTGCGCACGCTGAGGCTTCACTGTGGCAGATTCCTGTCAAGTGCTTAAAGATGCATGAGAGTGCTTCATCATTAACGAGACGTCAAGACGGAAAGTTCCACAACTGATTTCGAGATAATGGATAAGCAGCGAGGGGCATTACAGATAAGTGAGAAGGGCACAAAAAAGCCAAGGTCACAAGGAGAGTCAAGAGCTAAGTGACAAAAATTAAGGGCTGACTGTTTGAGTGTGTTTGTGGGTGTGTGTCTGTGTGTATTTGTGCAACTTCATTTTTTGCTATTTGTTTGTTCTGGTAAAATATAAATTTCATTTTGTTTATAGTCATTCATTATAGGGACTGTGGGAACAACTGCAACACTAACCAAAGCATTAATTCAATTTACTTAAATTTTTCTCTCTCATTTTGATTCCGTATTGAACACAAGCACTCACTCAAGTATGCTCTTATTCAAATTAATATTCATATGTAGAATGTGCTGCATGTTTTTTTTTTTTTTTGGATATTTCTAGTTCTAAAACACTAATAAACTTTCAGACATCCATTTTATCAATTTAAAAACCGCTTTGTTTTGGTGGATGGGAGCACTGCCGCTTGTAGTGTAAGACTCAGGTAAAATGTTTTTTGTTATGGTTACGGTGTGTAAATCATATTCATCTTAATCAATGAGTTAATTCTAAGAAATTCTCATTCTTCATAAACACAAAAGGGCACTGAGGTCTTCAAATCAAGATACACACTGTGGGGTGATTGTTCTTTTGCTGGTGCTGCTCCCTGGTTGAACTTGAGACTTATTTGTTTGAAATAGGCTTTTGATAATTAGTAACACTGTGACAACTATTTCATGTGCTTTTCCGTGTCTTCTATGTTTTCACATGCTTTGAAACAGACTTTATATGCTTTTATTTAGCTCTATTTTATTATAATTTTGTGTCTGCATTTATTTGGTTTTGTTTTACTGCAAAGCTCTTTGGCAAACTTTTGGATGTTGCAAGGTGCTATGTAAATACATGTTGACTGGCTGTTTGATAATCACCTTAAGTCTAGACTGAGAGGCTTGTATGTGAACTCCCGAATGAGGTTCATAAAAGCCTAAACTTGCCTGCAAGATGAATTTTTGCGGTATTTGTGCATTCAAAACACAAGATAATCCATCTTGTACGGCCTCCAGCTTCAACCATGTGTCTGAACCAAAAAGGGTTCGGGCCAATCATGTGGGTTAGGGTTGGACATACAACAACGAAAGCAAGAGCAGGTGAGCCCACAGTCGAACCAACATAAGCATGGCAGCACAGGAGGACGCACGCACGCATAGCTGCTGCTATCACATCTGTCAGTCTGTCCCAGGGCAGCTGTGACTACCAACATAGAGCATAAATGGGTGAATGACTGACTGTAGTATAAAGCGCTTAGGGGTTGTCGGACTTCATAAAGCGCTGTACAAGTAAAAGCCATTTACCATGTGGTAAGAATCCACAATTTCTTCTTTGAAGGAAGAACAGGAAGAAATGGCTTGACTAGTTTACCTTCTTGTGGTTTCCCATAATGCGTGCTGCTTACGTTTTTAATTTGATACCGCGATTGGCTAAAACCAAACTTTGGTAGGCGGACACTTGATGTCCCTTCACCCAATCAGCTCGGAGAGTTCTGCAGAATGTCCCGTCTTTCCTCAAAACGGATTCAATGGGAGCAGTCCCAGATTGATAATGTGCAGAACATCATCAATCTGGCTGGCCAGGTTAATAAAATCCGTGCATTCGAGGAAACATTTAAGCAAGGACTGAAAATTTAATAGAAATGCATTTTTATTGTACATTCCAATGACAACTGGCTTCTGCATTTAACCCATCACCCTCAAAGAGTGGTGGGCAGTTTACAGCGCTCGGGAAGCAATCTGCGGCTAAGGGTCTTGCTCAGGGACCCATTGTGGCAGTCTGCAGGATTTGAACCAGATACTTACAGCCTTCTCAGAATGCAAGCACTAACTCTAACACTAACTAGGCTACCACTCCACAGTAGGTGGAAAATCCTCATAAAACTTTCAAAATCATTCAGCAAAGTGCCCATTTGTGTTTATATTGTATGTGAAACGTAATTTTGATGAGAGCAGTAATGAATAAGTAACTCCACGAAGATATGTATTTTCTTCTAAACATACTTAACACTGACTGCCAAGTAATTCTCACATAACACTTTTTCTTTGCATTAATTTATTTTCATTCCTGAAAAAAATGGCAAAAATATCCCAGTTCGGGTGAGGATAAAATAACATATTTGTGCCAGTTCCCAAAGAACAATTTGGTATTTCAGGATGTATTGGTACAATATTTTTGACAGTAGAAAAATCGCATCCAAAACACAAGCGGCCTACAATATAAACAACATGTAAGCAGATAAAAAACATCATAAAAGTAAGCCCGCACTTTGACAAAGCAGCTCCTGTCAACAATTCTTCCAAATGCTCCACATGGTCATCTGAGACTTTATCTAGAGATCGTGGTTTAGATGCACAAGTTGGAAACATCACATTCTAGGAAATTAAATGTCATTCTATTGGTGAACATTTACCCTGGGCAAAAGTGGTTAAAATGAAAAAAATACTCTGGAAACAAAAGTTATGTCTTATCTTTTGGTTGTAAAAGACAACCTAAAAGCTGTTATTGAATCACAAGTTTTAAAATGTCTCTGTGAGACCAATTGAGAACAAAACTGTGTTTCACTCCTGCCTGCTTTGGTTATTCAGGTTTCATGCACAAACACATGACAGGTTGGGGAGGATGTAATATAGCTGACGGGGCCTGTCTCTCTGATTATAAAAAAGCTCATTTTGTAAGACAAGCTTTGCCAAACTATCTTACAGTTTAACTATTATGTTGTTGATTAAAGAATTTAGAGGCATTCTTCATCATTGAAGTTTTTGCAATGCAGCTGGACCACTGGCAGGTAATCTGCACGATGCACGAATCGTTACCATGCCTGAAAGTTTGTACAGTGTTCTTAGGTTAAAAAGCAGTTAAATTGAAAGTGTTCAAATGTTTTAAACTTTTTGTATATTAAACATAAAACTTTTCTCAAGATTGCTTTTCATTTGTCCATGTCAGAAGCATAATTTAACCGTTAAGCTTGAAGATATTGATTTTGGAGCAGATGGGAAAGAAATAATGATGAAAATAGTGACAAGGCAAGGCAAGGCAAATTTATTTATATAGCACAATTCAGTACAGAGACAATGCAAAGTGCTTTACATGATTAAAATATAGGAAAATAAAACAGAATAACAGCAAGTAGGAATAGAATGTAGAAACAAAAAAGAACATTAAAAACAGTAGAACAGTTTAACTAGAACAGTTAAAGGTAATTTTAAACAAATGTGTTTTTAATCTTGATTTAAAAGAACTCAGGCTTTCTGCACTTTTACAGTTTTCTGGAAGTTTGTTCCAGATAAGTGGAGCATAGGAACTAAATGCTGCTTCTCCGTGTTTAGTTCTGGTTCTAGGTATGCAGAGTAGGCTGGAGCCAGAAGACCTTAATGGTCTGGATGGTTGATACATTGATAACAAGTCTGTGATGTATTTAGGTGCTAAGCCATTCAGGGATTTATAGACTAACAGAAGTATTTTAAAGTCTATTCTCTGAGATACAGGGAGCCAGTGTAAGGACTTTAGAACTGGGGTGATGTGCTCTACTTTCTTAGTCTTAGTGAGGACGCGGGCAGCAGAGTTCTGGATCAGCTGCAGCTGTCTGACCCACTTTTATGTGGATCAGACAAGTCTATTACTGTGACAAGTCTATTACTAACAGGAATACGTATTACTTAATTTTTGGTATGTCCTGTTTGACCTGGATGCTCTCTTTGATGTGGAGTGAGTCTATGTTCTTCTTTTGGAAATTGCCAAAGAGGTCCACATACAGTTACCTGACTCCGCCAGATAGATTTGCTCCGCATATCCATCTGGAAACCTTCCGTTGAAGTAATTTTGGGAAGGGGCGAAAATACTGGTTAGCTGATTGGCCTATGTTGGTGATAGACGGGCCAAATAAACCAATCAGATTCGTCGTCGCTCTGTTACGAGCGACGACGAAAACACAACCACAAGCCAAGCTACTCTTGCTGCTGCAGGTAAAGGCTCGTTAGCTCAGCAAAGAAATACTCTGTAATTCCGATAAAACTTGCTCGATAGCCACGCTAACGCTAGTTTCATCGGCTGAAGCCGCCATGTTGTTTAGACTGAACTGTCGCGCTTCCCGTTGCGTCACACCTCAACCCGCCTCAAAGCCAACGCTGATTGGACGTTCGTTTGGTGAACGGCTCCAAATTTTCTTCAACGGAGAGTATCCAGACTGATCTGCGAGTGAAACCTTGAAAACTCGCGAGATCAGGATGGTCTCACGAGGCTACACATACAGGGCCTGATGTGGTGAAAAAGTCCTGAGGATCCAGCAGCATTGCCATGTTTGCAATTTCCAGAGACATGTTTAAGGTCTTTTACCTATGTTGCTGTCAATATTGCGAAGAAATTGTTAATTATTATGGGTTATTTAAAAGTCATTATTCTCTGCATTATTTCATAAAGGTCAGATTTTTCAACAGCATGACTAATAGTTGTCCTGTCAACAGAGTCTGCCACCTGAGCTGTAGATCTACAGTGGCCATGGGCCTTTAGGCTACTTCTCTGATTAATTGTCTTCTTCCCCAAGACTTATTCAGGAGATTTAGATTAAACAGTGGTCTCAAACTCCAGCCCTTGAGGGCCAGCGTCCTATAACCTTTGGATGAGTCTCTGCTTCAACAAACCTCAATATGAGCTCATTAGTAGAGCTCAGCAGAACAAGACTGCATAATAAGGATGTAGGTTAGCCATTTTATTCAGGTGTGTAGAGCAAGGGACACATCTAAATGTTGCAGGACATTGACCCTTGAGGATTTGAGCATGAGACCACTGTTCTAAAATGTGTGCATGCTACCATTAAAATGCCAGGTTTTTGTAATGTAAAACATTGATTAATTATTTAGTATTTTTGACATTTGTGACATTTCTTTAAGGCGATGCAACTGATAAATAAGGAATTTTGTTCAAGAAAAGTTGAAACATTTAAATAGTGAAATAATATGATTGCATGGATGTGCGCACACTTTAATACTTTGTTGAACCACTTTCTGATCCAGTTTCAGCATTATGTCTTCTTGAGCTCACACCTACCAGGTCAAAGATAATCTGATCAGAAAAGTTTAGCTGTTCCAGAAATTCCCTGGCCTTTTCTCATTTGTATTCTTTAGCTGAAGCCATGGCTTACAGAGAACTAAAATTACTTTATTGTACTTAATGTACAAATCAATGGTCAGGAGAAGAATACGAACAGTTCCACAGCATTATTTCAATCTGAAAAACTCACACAGAAAGAAAAGGCAATTAGAAGAATTTTATTGATACAATATTTTAAGAGTCTGGCGCTCAGACCTCGGCAGGGAAAATTCACGCTGAATTATACTTCAATATGCATAAGCAGGCGTATGAGAATAGGGATATTTCACCCCGGGTCTGAAACTGGTGGTGGAGTGGAGATAAATAAAGTTTGTTCAGTCCATATGATGATCTGTTTGAGCTAGATGTCCAACTTGATAAACACAGGTTTGCATGAACTGTCCATGATGAGCAAGCATGAAGCGACTGTGGAGAGAAAAAACTCCCCTTTGGGAAGAAACCTCTGGCAGAACCAGGCTCAGCCTGGCGGTCTTCTACCGGACCGTTTTAAGGAGTGACAGGGAATTCCATAAGAGTCCAGAAGGAATTACACTCTGATAGGGACGTGGTTGAAGCAGCACCATAGGAAAGTCAGGCGGAGCTTGGTACGATGGTGGAGAAGGGGATGGAGGTGGGTTGAATCCGGTCAACAGAGTCCAGATCAGACACGCGCAGCCACCGCTTGCTCGCTGAGGAGAAGGCCGAGACGAGGATGTGGAGTTCTTTTAAGATGAACCCAGGATGCTGATTGGCGTAGAGGAGGAGCAGTTCAAAACTGATTGGCTTGCGTCGGAGGCGGATGAGTCTCTGATTGATGGAGGTAGGCAAAAGAGTTTCTTCAGTTTGAATTTTCGCTTAAGCTCCATTTATACGGCATGCCAATAATAAAGCTCTTCACGTGACAGCCTTAATATATTTGAATTAATTAGTTGAGAATATATAGATAATATATATATATATATATATATATATATATATATATATATATATATATATATATATATAAACATATACATATATATATATATATATATATATATATATATATATATATATTTATATATATTAAGCATTAAGAAATACCAATGTTAGCAGCATTATATACCAATTATTTCTTAAAACACTACAATGTAAGAGGGTTTGCTGTCTTTGTAACGTGAATGTCAAAAAATATACAAGCATAATAAAACTGTGAGACCAGATAAGATTTTTTTTTTTTTTTAAGTTTTTATTGACTGACTCCAGGCTACATAACTTTGATGGTTCGGGCCTTACATCTGAAAAGTGACAGCGGTACACCATATTATATGACGTTCATTGATTTAATTTTGAGAAATTCTGCATTTAAACAAAACATAAATTCAGACTCTGGTTAACCAAGATCCATACTCAAGTTTATTTTTGTTTTGTTGTTTGCTATTTTTAACGCAATTTGAAGAAAAAAAAAGATTTTTGCTTCACAGGCATATTTACACATCATCCTATCCAAAATATACATGGCCTAAACTACAGTCTTTACATTTCTGCTATTCGAGCAGGGGATGTTCCCTGTCCTTATCATTTTCCATTACCCTGAGATACAGAGTCATCATTTTCAAAGAGTGGCGATAAATTCTTCTCTGCTCACAGGACCTCTTGTTGTGTGTAAACCTTCAGCCAATGCAGCAGCAAAATGATCTGGATTAACCTAAAACACAAAGTCAGTCTATTTTAATCAAATCAAGTCAGAAATGAATCGTAAGAAATGAAGGAATGGCTTGAGTTGGTTGTAAAAATAAGAAACTGACTATTAAAGCATCAAATAGAATTTCTTGGTTCAGATAAAGAACATCTCACCGGTCTTTTATTAGCTTCTTGAGGCTAGAAATGATAATTCCAAAGAAGAAGTTTCCAAACTGTCTCATAAAATACCAACTCCAAACAACAACCCTTGGGAATTCTTTGAAGAGCAGCCTCAGTCTAGAAGAGAAAATATATATTGTTATGGTTGCATTGTGTTAACATCTCTAATATCATTGAATTAGCTCAAAAACAGTGCTGGGAAAAATATTACCATTTGCTATTTCTTCGTCATATTAACAGACAAAGATAAACTGAGTAAATGCAAAAAACAAATTTCAAATGATGATTTTGTCTATTAAAGCAAGAAAGCTACTTAAACCAACCTGGCCCTATTGAATTGTATTAATTCATCCACATTAGAGGGTATAACAGGCCTGTTTGGGGTCCTGCCAGGGCCTCTCAGTTGAAATTTAAGTCAAGACTACCTCAAAAACATCCTTCTGTTTTTTTATTTTTTTAGTTTTAGTTTTAGTTTTTTTTTTTTTTTTTAGTAATTCAGAGGTGGATGTGCTGCTGAGTTTTTTGGGTACTTGTTTTGCTGAAATAGCAGAGTACAATTGAGCATACAGACTCCCTCAGAATAATCTTGCAGTATTGATGATTCCATCAATCACAGCAAGAAGTTCAGTTCCATGAAGAAGAAAAGTAACCCAAGACCATCACACAACCACAGCAAAAAATAAAAATGGTGGATTTGCTAAATTGGTTAGCTGTAAGCCAATGAAGTTCTCTAGAAGTTCTGCAGCAAATACTGTGACATAATTGTTAAAAAAACTGATAGAGAATAGAGAAAACTAAACAGATTGCAAATTTTGACCCAAACAGAGTATAACTAAATCTACACAGTACCTGCACAGACTAAATTCAAATTTGCTGTACTAATAAAGATTCCAAGAACACAACCTTTATTTAAGGGATAAAAAAATTGGATTTTGCATGATATTTCCCCTTTAAAGCCAGACATGGTTGTTGCTTTCTGATATCTTTTAGCATACTTCATAATGTTAGAAAGGGTCTATTTAAGTGTGTTTCTTGATTTAACATATCTGGCAGTAATCAGGCCTGGGTGTGGCCAGTGGAGCTGAAAAAAGGTTAATCTTAGTTAAACCATTAATCTATATTTTCACATCACACCAGTTTCGATTGGTTAGCTTCTCTCTTCATCAATGAAATTATAATGTGAAAACTGAATTTTCTATTTTCTCTGTGTTGCCTTCAGCATGATTACCTTTGTCTGCTTTGGAGCACGGCATAAAATGACACCACAAGAGGTAGAAGCAGATGGGAAAAGATCCTCACAGGTAACCCAAACATGCTCAGGTAAGTTGTCACATTCCCCATCAGAACTGAAAGGTAAATGGATACAGCGATGAATCAGTGTAATGATCAAAATTTTTAAAAGTAAAGACTTAACAGATTCAAGTATAAAAACAGCTTAAAACATTAGCAGTAAATTCCACTGTTATGTAACTGGGAGGCTCAGTGCATTTTTGTTCCAAATTCAAATGGCTTTGAACTGGAATCCATGTCTCTGGGTACTTTAAATTTGCTTTTGGTGAACGGTGGTTAGCAATGTCACATTTTAGCAGAATGACTCTTTGGTTTGCTGTGGCTTTGAGCTCGCCAGTTTAATTTGTAGTAAACCGATGCCTCTTCTTTAACTCAGCTGCAAAAGAACTCAGTGGGTTTCCACATTAGTAATATTTGACAATGGTTGCTGTCACAAACTTACCATTCTTCATCATGTCAAAATCGTGTAAAGAATCTCCTGGAGGTTCTGTTGTAGTGAAGTTTAACATTTGCATAGATCTGTGTTCTTCTAAAGCTCTCCTCAGGTTGGTGGTCTCCTGCTCTTCCACTTTGGATGTCTTCAGATCCATCATTGGATTGGCCAAATTACAGTTTGAGGACACTTGGGGTACAATGGACCCCACCCTGGCAAGGGCAACATCTGACAAAAGGGGAATAAATCAACAATTATACCCTTATACAAGAGTTTGCACAAGTAAACTTAAAGCATTTTTGCTTTTAACAATTTTTAACTTGACCCACCATTGTTCTGAAGGAAGTTGATGGTGTCTTTGTAGCCAGCATGGAAGGCTTGTTCTACAGCCTACAAGGACAAAGGAACAGATTTGTGTCATGATTTGGGTTTTTGTTATGGTTTATGTTGGTCTTTTTAATTAGTTCACTCTCCTGTCTTAGTATTAGCTCTGGTTTTTATTATTTGCTTATGTTTTGTTTAGTCCTAGGTTTGGTCTTAATGTTGATTTTGGCTCTGGATTAGTCTAGTTTAATTTCTGTTTTGGTTTAGTAATTCTCTTCATGTAATCAATTCTGTCTTAGGTTTAGGTTATGGATCAGTTTTGGTTAATGGGATAATTTGAGTTTTAATGTGGTTTGATTTTGTACTTAGTTTTATATTATCAGTTTCTTCTGGCCTGCTCTGATCAGTTCTGTTACCAGCCTTTATTCAGTTCACCTGCCACCATTCTTTTGTCTTCCTGTCACACCCCCTCACCAGTCAATATCCAATCAGCTTCAGTTTACTTCCAGCCATTTTGTCCCCCCTGATCAGCTCCACCCATTCTGGTAATTAGTTTCACTCTGTTCACCTGCTCACTCCCCTACTTATATCTGCCTCTGTCTCCTGCACTCTGTCAGATCATTCAGCCTTTTGGTGAGTCTAGTCCAGCAATCCCTGTTCGGTTTGTTTGCTTGTTGACCTGACCCAATTAGCCTCTGGATTTCTGAGCCAGCCTGAACCCTGTACCTGATTTTTCCTGCCCTGTTCTGACTGCCTGCTTGTATTACCTGACCAGTTTCTGTTTTTGGAGTTTCTGAGTCTGCCTGATCCCTGCTTGTTTATTCTGCTCTACTCGTGTACCGACCTTGGATTGTACTCTGACCACTGAGCCTGCTTGTCCCTGTCTTACCAGACTGCCTTTAATAAACTCTTCTAAAGCTCATCCGCTTGTCTGGCCTGAATACTGGGTCCTTCTGTCCCCGTTCTTGACAGATTTGACTGTGTAACTATAGGATAATCATAGGATAGTCTAAAACAGGTTTGATTTGCCATTGAAAACAATGAATGTGTGTAACATGGTTACAAGTCTTGGATATATCAATTCTGATTGGTTTATACTGTTTTCATAAAAATCAGAAGGTCATATATAAAATGTCCGATTCCAAATCAATCTAAATATAGACCAGACTAGAAATCCATCCATCTCTGGGTGGATGAGCTTGTGAGTCGTTGAGGCTGGGATCGACTGGGGTGAGGGGTTGGCGCTGGAGTATGGACTGGGTATGTCGGGTTAGGGGTCCATTCATTAGCTGTAGAGGATTGGTCCTGCCTACGCCGCACTCTGTCCCTCGAGTTACAAGGGTATCACCTACTCTATCGGTTGTCCCACATGTCAATCATTCAATCATGTCAATAATTTCGGCATGCTGGCAGAGCTTTGGTGTTAGCCTTCATTGTAGCTACTCAAGTCTCAACGTATATTTTGAAAATGGCTGATATTTGCAACACGCAAACTGTCTTACAAGTTTATGAGTAGAAAAAGAAGGCCTCAGAAGAAAGAGATGGGGGGCATGCAGAGGTCGGAAAATGTAATTGAACAATGAAAACAAGGTCCTGGAGTTTTCTTCATTACAACAGATCAAGTCAGAATAATAACTGGATTTTTCTCAACAATTAATTCCTTATACAGTGCTATTTGAGTTTTGAACATTTCTTTGTGGATTGTGAGACAAGTTTTCTTATGGAGTCGTTCTAGTCGACGGCATTTAGCTTTCATGGACTAGAGTTCAGGGATTAACCAAGGGGCATTGTGGAAGAAGGTAGTGGACCGAGTTTTCACTGGAGCAATCATGCAGAATGATGTTAAATTTAGAAGCCAGCTCATCTGGGGTGAAAGTAGGATCTGGAATCAAAGTTATCTTTCCCAAAGACAAGCTCTTAGTCCAGATTATTCAGGAAAAGAACTGGATGTGGTCAATTCTTAACATAATCAAATTAAATACCTGCACATTTGATGGAATACAACATCAAAAATAGGCATAAATAATAGATACATACATACATACTACATAGCAATTTTATTCAGTTATACAAATAATTATTTAAATATGTTCAGTGACTAGATTTAGTTGACTGGGTTACCTTAAACAGATAACATTTTATGAATTTGATTGATAAACTGAACTTCATTTTCATAACAAGGATAATAGGACTTCAAATTGAGTCTGTTTACATGATTTGACAGGATTGACTGTGTATGTGCTTGAACTCAATTACATGTTTACATTATAGGTAAAATATTCTGTTAACATGACTATTGGCCATTTCTTTGTTATTGGTTACAACACTGATAAAGGCAATTAAAACAGAGGCTGGTAATTAGCATAACAGAGTGTATCTAGACAAGTACCATTTGGAACTACTCAACTCACTAAAACGTCACAAAAAAGAAAAAGCCAAACATAACATCTTACCTCTAATGTCACAGGGCAAAGACTATTGAGGATTCTGAAGCTGTTAGCAATGTTGCACTTCAGAACGGCTCCAGTAGCTACCAGTTCCATCATACAAGTAGGGTCAGCTGGACAGATATCTGCTTCTCCAGAGAATGGGCACACAGTCAGAGTGCAGCTGGATGCCTCAGACAGTAAGGGCTGAAGTCCACTCAAGCCACCATCCATGTAGTACTGTTAAAAATATTTTTTTTAATTACAAAAATGACCTAGGAAGCTTTTGTAGGGAATCCGTGAGATACTCACAACTCCTTTGAAGCGTGGAGGCAGAAAGCCACAATATCCAGGGACAAAGCAGCTACACAGCAGAGCCTAGGGACAATATGCAACAGACTTTTAGATTGCAAATGCAGGACATATAGTTTTGGTCAGAAATTGCATACATTCATGATGGGAATGAATGTCACATACATTATTTTCTTTTTTCGATAGAATGAGATTAACATCAAACTTTGATGATATCTAAACACAAAAACTAGTGTAAGTAGTTTGCAGGTTTTAATCTAATGAGGATTAAATCGGCACAGAAACACAATTTGACATACAAGCTCATACACCTTTAATGATGTTTTACGTTGCAGCTTAACCATTACCAACTTCTAACCTATGTAATTCTGGTGAAATGTTTGTCCATTGTTCTTGGCGAAGAACAAAAATCAGTGGTCTGTCTAGTGTGGTGCCCAAGGTGCATTGTGGGGCTAAGAGTCTTGCTCAGGGACCCAGAGTGGCAGTGTGAGGGATTTAACCTGGGGAACTCACAGCCTTCCAAGGATGCAAGAACCCTGCTCTAACTACTAGACCAGATCTCCCTTCAAAGCTTAAAAAGCCAGGACTTCATCTGTGCTTTCCAAAATTGTTAAAAGGTATTATAATCTTGGAGTATGTGAAGTTCTGACTTTGAAGAAAGTAACAGCAAACAGCCTTAAATCGGAGGCAACCGGACTTTCGCTCAGTTCCAATGACCCAGATAACTGAGAATTTGCACCAGCATGTTTGAAGAAAGTAATGAAAGTTGGGGATTCTTCTGGCTAGTGACACATTTTTTTTTTGGCAATTATAACTGACGTGATACAAGAAATGATTGATTTAATAAAAAAATCTGACTTAAAGTGTGATTAAATATGACAGTGAAAACATATAGTCTATACTGGTAATTAGGTTATGTGTATGTTAATGCCTTAGCTGTATACCTCTTCCACAACAAATCATTCAATACATTGCAGTACTGCTTTACTATTATTTATATTAATAACATATTAGTTTATAAAGATGTTATTGATCAGCAGCATACACTTACATCCACTACATCCTCTTTGGACTGAAAGTCTGACAGAATTAGGTGCTTCCCATCCGTCAGACGCGTCACAGCAACACCAAGGCGGCCGCTTGATAGATGGTGTGCATCTGAAGGAAGATGTTTGCGCAAAACACTGTCTAACCAGTGGAAAACACTGACTGAGGGGTTCAGCGGTCCAAGTGGGAAAGCCATCACCTGTTTGGCAAAAAGAATAATCTCATCTTGAATGGTAGCTGTAAAATGAAAGAACACAGAGTTGAGAGTTGTACTCACAAATAACATCTAAGTAAACTTAGAACACACAATAAGGTCACTTACTCGGGTTGATTTTACAGACAACAGCAGCTGCTACCAAAGATCCGGCAGACGCACCCAGGATGTGGGGGGCCGACTCCAGAATCCAGGGTGCATACTTTAGAAAGCACAGAGCAACCCCCAGCTGATAGGTGGCCAGGAATCCAGATCCAGAGAAGGATATGTCCCAGGGAAGTTCACGAAAATGAGAACTGGAGAGACTGTGGGGCATCTTGAAAAGTTTCACTAATCTACTAATTATTATTTGAGCAGGAAAAGCATTAGAGGAGCAACAACAAATAATACCAACTGAGATCAGGCATTCATGAAGCAGAAAATCTTTGAAGGCAAGTAAGTCAGTCGTTTTTAATACTCCCAGATTGGACATATCTTATTGGTCATGGCCATGTGACATATGAGTCTCAAAGGCTTTTTGTCCAAGTCATAAAGCACTTTCAGTTCTTAAGTCTATTACGCTGTTACATAGAAAGCCTAAGCTTATGACCGTTAAACTCCCAAGAATTTAAAAGATTTTTACGATATTTATCTTTGCAAGACAGAAATAAATGCAATGGCTGTGGTATTTATGTAATTGAGATTGTCTTTCTTTTCCTTCTCTTTGGAAAGGGTTTGACTCTCTCTCTTTCTCTCTCTCTCGCTCTCTCTCTAAAAAAAATAAGGAGAAAGAAAAGACTGCTGAACCAAAGCACTTCCACAGCATCCCCTGCAGGAATTACTTGGGTACACCCTTAAATGACAGATGGTTCCATAAACGGACAACTCTTTCCTCTCTGTGCAAACATTGTTTTTCTTATTTTCATTTTAAAAAACACAAAAGATGCTCTGGATGATGCAATGGCCCCCCAAAAGTATTCTTACCTGTAGAACATTTTTCACTTTGCGAGATGAAAAGCCAATAATTTGGTCTATGAAGGCCTCAGGGGCTTGTTTGAGGGGAGTGGTGGCCTAGTGGTTAGAGCAGTGTGCTTGCACTCAGAGAAGGATGCAAGTACCCGGTTCGATCCCCAGCGCCTGCACTCTGGGTCCCTGAGCAAGACCCTTAACCCCAGATTGCTCCCCGGGCGCCGCACATGCAGCCCACTGCTCCCCTAGGGTGATGGGTTAAAAGCAGAGAACAAATTTCGTTGTAATGTATGTTTCAATGACAATAAAGATGATATTACTGATATTATTATTATTACAAACAGAATCCGAAGGGTATGTGGTGGAAAACTAACACCTCACATGACCCTGACTAGCCATCTCCACTGCAAAACATGACAGTGGCAGCATCATGCCGTGTGGATGTTTTTATTCATGCAAGGACAGAGAACTCGGTCAGAGTTGACGGGAAGATGTACGTTAATTTGGGCGAGAAAGCCTCCAGACTGGCAAAAGCTCACCTTCCAGCAGGAAAACCCAAAACATACTTTCAGAGATGTAATGAAAGCAGGTTTGTTTCATTAGAATGGCGTATTTATTTTGGCGTATTTCCAGATCAAAATCCAACTCAGAATCTTTGAAAACTGGTGCTAATAGATGATCCCTTTCCGGTCAGAATGATTGATTTTTTTGTTTAGATCAATGGGCAGCTATATCTGCATCTAGAAAGCTGGTAGAGACATACCCTAAAAAGTCTTGCTGCTTTAACTACAGCAAAAGGTGGTTGTACAAAGTATTGAATAATGGAGGCTGAAAGAAATATGCAAATGTTTTTTTTAGATTTTAATTTGCTGTAAAGTGTTGAAAACTAGGCACCATTTTCCTTCCACTACTGTGTGGTGGTCTAAAACAGGAATCTGTAATCTTTACAAACCAAAGAGCATTTTTGCCCTCAGTCCTGCTAAATAAAACTCAATTCAGAAATGCAAATGTTACATGACCATTTGTTAAAAAAAAACAAACTTTAATGTCATTTTTAAAGAACCACTGTATCATTTTTATTTTGAGGATTTTAAACAAAGAGAAAAATGTAAGTTTTGCAATAAGAAGATGGACACATTTTCTTTCATGGCATGTTGATATTTGCAGATAATTAAGTAAAAAAAAGTTTTTATTTCCAACCTCTGATGAGAAAAATAGATATAAAAAAAATGAACTTTCAAATGTTTTGTTGTGAAAATTCAATAGAGTCGTTTCTTGAGAAAAAAAAACATGCTAAATCCTGCTATTTTAATTATATCTGTTTAAAAAAAGGATTTTTTCTTTATCATTTTTACCCAGTTATGAGAGCTATTGTGAAAGATCCAAAGAGGCACTTGCAACTCAGGATCCACAGATGGCAGAACCCTGGTTTAAAACATAAAATATGTTGAAATTGTGCTTAAAACATAATTTCAAGCTCAAGTGGTATAAATACTATTGCAAAGCAATAAGTTTTGGTGACTTTGCAACTACACAACAGAAATTCTGCCAAATATAGAAAATGTATGTCATATAGCAAAAGAAACGACCACAAGTCTCACAAAAAAAAACAACCTAATTTCTATAAAATATATGAAAACAATATAGCCAACAGAAATTTAGCTTGATCACAGCTTCCCCTGCTTCATCCACATAGCAGATTTAAATAGTTTATAAAAAATAAATGCAGAAAGTAATCAAAAGTAACTGGCCTGTTTAGAAAACAATGTTTAGAAATAGATGTTACAGCGATTTTATGGATGAATATTGATTCTGCCACAGTATTTATTTTTACCTGAATGTTAGTGTTCGTTCACACGTAAAATGAAATGCCAGCGCAGAAAGCGATCTCACAGAAAACATTAACATTTTAGTCAACTTAAAAGCCAAGAATGGCTACATTTTGGAGCTGAAACTTGTCATTAAAAAAACATACAAAAACCAAAATCCTCAATTGTTCTTTCTGGATATTTTTAAAGTAAGTACTTTCGTCAATATTCTTCTCTATCCCACTGGAGCACCAGTTGAGGGAGGCTGTGGAGAAGCTCGATCGGGTGAAACCTCAAAATGATCGTCACTGAAATCCTGCAAAGGACTGCCGTCTACAAAGTCCACATCATGAGGCGGTGATTGCTCAGGGGACCCTGCTGCGTTGCTTTGGTGTTTCCTGATATCCTGAGGGAGCTTCAGAAACCTGAGAGCAGCCAAAGGGAAGACAGTAACCATAATGTTGCTTGGATTTTTGAGAAGCAAATAAAACAGAATGTTGGTGGAGAAAAAAAAGAGAAACGACCAGAGACCTGAAGAGGAGTTTTTGTCCTTGCTCCTTTTTGATGATGTTGAGCTTGTAGTAGTGCCGCAGTGCACGGGACATTTTCTCATAGGTCATGTTGTCTCGGTTCTGTCAACAGAATAAATAACCCATCACTGGACGTATGCCCTTCCTGGTGTGATAGAGCGCCTGTGCTCCATGCTTTTCCTCAATCTCTCACCACACGTTTGATCAGTTTCCTCACCTTGTGGTTTCCCCAGAGGCGCGCCAGTCCGTTTGGGTCAACCACCCTGAATACATGAGTGTCGGGGTCTTCCCACCGAATGTAATCCTGGTAGCGATCGTCACACAGCAGCTGATACACATAGTCCCATAGCAGTCTGCACTCTGGACATGATCAAAACAGCAACACATATTGTGTGTTAGAGTTCATATATCCATAATGCAAAAGACCTAGGTTGCTTAAAAAATTTTCCCTAGCGCGAAATACACCATCAAGCTTAACAAATATGACGACTAACAGCCTAATCAGATGTTGGTCCCCCTTTTGCTGCCAAATCAGCCCTGAACAGTAGAGGGGAGAGCTTAACTGGACCCCTGAATGTGTGCTGTGGGGCCTGCATGGATCCGACTGGTTTGGACACCACGCCCCACACATGATTGTTGGATTGACATCAGAGGAATTCGGAGGCCAAATTCCCCCCCAAAAAAAAAAAAATTGCCGAGCTCTTTAAACCATTTCTGAACTTTTTTTCCCCTACTTTACAGCAGGGTGCATTATGCTCGTTATTGGTGGCATTGACTTGGCTTCTCAGTGGGGTTTTAATGTTGCTTATGCTGGAAAGGAAATAAGGTGGAAGGACAATGTGCAATTAAAATAAATTTTGTGTGAGATTTGGGTTTTTCATTTTCATTATTATTAATTACGTATTGCTTATTTCAATAATTTATCAAAACACTTAACTGACATGATAAATAAATTGATATCTAAAGGTTAATTACACACAGATATGGAAAAAAATGGGTTTATGGCTAACAAATGGCAACATGACGGAGTATTTTGGTTAAGATTTAAACTGAACCAGATCTGTGCACAGCTCATTAAATCAGTTGTTGACATAGTACTGTACAACATCTGTTGTGCTAATCCCTGTGCGCAGCAATTAATATATTCTCAGGGGTTTTCCGGTTCAGAACTTGATGATGGGAAAAAAAAGGGTGTGACACTATTCCCTGACAGCATTTGCAACCACAAAAGCAAATGGAATGCAGCATAGCAGCTTTGCACATTTAATCTTTTTTATGCCAAAACCTAAAAGAATTAACAACCATTAACAATAATTAAGCAGACCATACCTGGTATGCGACCATTAGCTTTGTGCAGCGGGCTCCTTGGCCTCTCTCGACTGGACAGGTTTAAAGGCTCGTGAATGACGCTTTCTTTCAGTTGAAGTGATGAAATTTGTTTTTGGGGCAAAGCAGAGACAGCGGCCGATCCAACTTTGAGAAAATCAGGCAAAAATCAAACGAAGAGAGGGAACAAACAAAACAAAAATCTGGGTTAGCATTGACCAAAACTGCAGGACCAGAGCATTGAAGTATTTCTGGTATAGCTGCACTTTTTATATACTCACTGTTATGAGTGTGTTGAAGAGTGTAAGGGAAAAAACCAGGAGCCTCTCTAAGTGGAGAAATGGGCCCTGGCTGGCTGCTCACGGTGGCTACAGCGGCTGCAGGTGCTGCAGCAGTGACTGCAAGGGAAATTGCCAGAGTGAAATATGAGGAAATATGAAAAGCTAAACAGAAAGTAAAAGCAACATTTTGCAGCAGCTTCAATGTTTTACATTAACCGAAGTTATCAAACATCAATGTACAGTTCCACATATAGATGTATTATATCGTCATTTGATATAGGACCCATTAGGCATCAAATAGAACCAAAAAAGGAGGATTATGGACTTGTAAATTTGCTGCTATCTGTGCAGCCACAGCCTTTTAGGCCACATCCGTCTTCCTACAATGGAAATAACCCCTTTTGTGGTTGAGGCAAAAACAGGAATGTGTGTGGCTGAACAGTACTCGTGTTCAGCTTTACGAATTAGGACGTTCTCAAATTATCGGTATTTAAGCGAACACTGTGCTTTTTTTGCACCAAATGGTCCAGAGAGTGGTAATAAATGCAACCGTTTCAAAGCAGAACGTTTAAAATGCATTAACTGCAACACGACAATCAAAACCCAACGTTCTTCAGTGGCGTTTTGCAACACCTGCGTCAACGGGTTACGTGAAGGGGGGAAAAAAAGTGAAGAGAAAGTCAAACGGGGTTTCTTGGTACTCGTGATGGTCAGGGTTGGATGAATTACAGAGATAAGGAAATTTGACTGGTATCTACACAAATAAAGCATAAAAAAAGCACTTAGTCTCAGTGTGTTGAGACACGTTGATCAGGAAGTATCTTTGCCCACACACTCTCTAAAATAAACAACTTGGATTGGATAAGCACCAAACTAAATACATAGTGTGTTTGGGCACACTGAAGTTGAAGCAATCGGTTTTTTTTATTGCTTACTGGTCTTTGTTAAAGGATAAACACTTTGTTACTTCAAAGCTGGACCTTTGTAATTCTTCACTATTAGGACGGCCACAACTTGCAATTAAAAGACTTCAGCTTCCAAATCGCTGCAGCAAATGTTTTGATAAACTTTGATCACAACTCAAAACTCATCTGTTTAAGAGTGCCTATTCTATTTAATAATAATTTCCCTGTCCCAGCCTTTGTATTTTTTAAATGCTTTTTATTCTGTTTCGACTTTGTTTCTGACATTGTGTTTTTATCTTTTTTGTACGGCGACCTTGAGTTTTCAGAAAGGCGCCTTTTAAATAAAATGTAGTATTATTGTTATTATTATTATTATTATTATAAGAAAAAAAACAGAGATAACATTTCTATTCAACTTCCTTTCATTATCTCCATGTTAAATCCAGAATAGAAGGCATATACTATAAAACCCTTAATCATCTATAAATAGCAATTTACAGGTCTTGCCACTGTCAACTGGATATTTGTCTGATGTTCTAACACATGAATGTTCTTTGACTTGAACCATTACATTCTACCTCTTGCTGTATGTTTAGTGTTGTTGTCCTGTAGGAATGAGAAGATCCCCATATTCTAAAGTCCTTTACAACTGCTAAGAGGTGTTCTTCTTAGATGGTCCTGTGTTTGTCTTCATAACATGTTCCCATCAGCTTCTGAGTCACAGTTACCATTAACGTTTCAATGTGAAGATGGCATGCTGAGAGGGATGAACAGCGTTACTTTTCTAACACACAGAGGCCCTGATCTTCAAAAGGTTTGGGAATAAAACGTTTAAACCAAGGCGAAGAATACCATACATGATCTTACACATTGTGGCATGCTTGTAAATAAAAAAAACTGAACATTAACCACCAGCAGAGAACAGCCATCAGACTGTAAAGACTTAAATTCTGGGGAGGAAAAAAACTATTTTACCCTGCTGGACTGCTGTAGAGCTGATTCACTGCTAGAGAGGCCTCGTTCACATTCATAAAACGCTGAAATCGCAAACATATCTGGATACATTTTAAACAGGCACAGATCGTCCAAAATGGGGACTGTCCCTTTTTTTTCTGAGACGTGTGGTCATTCTAGAAAATTGAGTCCACAATTTATCCATAACTCCCTCCCTCATTTTTCCAATACAGGCTCTGTAACTTCCATCCATTATATATACCGGCTTTTCCGTGCAGGTTTGCTGGGATCTGCGATCGAAGCACAGCTATTTTGTATTAACTTATTTTGGGGTTACCTTAGTGTGCAGTATTCTGGCTGAAGCGGCTGTTGTGAGTGTTGGTGTAGGTTAATCCAGCTGTTTAGAGATGAATCTCGCTGTAAGGTGAAGGGCTGGTGCCTGTCTCCAGCAGCCAATGGGGGAGAGGCTGGGTAAACCCTGGACAGTTCTATTTGTCATTTTTTTAAAATCTAATTATTATCATCATTACCTCCAACGACTGGAAGGAGCTTTTCGGTAAACGGGGCTGGAGAAGCTCCGCTCAGCTGCTTGACATGGCCACCATTATTGATACACAAACCGGTAGAATAATGATGGTCCAGAGTATATCTGATTTTCTTATTAAACCCAGACATAAAATACAAGTTTTTTCTTCTGTTTTGCACAACTTTTGACAAAAAGTTTCCTTTATTTTGTAATAATAATTAATATCGCTTCTAAGAAAAGTTAAAAAGCAGAACTTCTCTTTTTATTAATAACGGTTGTGTGCGTCCTGGGTGTCTGGAGAAATTATGTGAAGGATTTGATCTTCCTCTTTCTTTTACAGCAGTTCCCACACATCCCATAGTACATGCAATTTACTCATTTAACTGTGGCGGACCAAATCTGTTTTACAAGTCCTATCCACTGGAGACGCAATGTTTGAAGATCAAGTGCAACACGGCCACTTATTGATCACACAGTTTTTTATTTCTGTCCGCACTGTTTAGTGGTCTTTAAGCGGAATCTTTTAAGATCTGGCCCAGAATGTTTTGCATATGTATCCTTTTCAGTTTGCAAAATTCTGCTCTACGTTGTGTTAGTCCATCACATAAATTCCTAATAAAATACATTTCAGTTTGTGACTACAACATGAAACAACGTGTGGAAGTTCAAAGAGAAGAACAAAATCTTACAAGTCACAGTGGCAGGTTTTAATTAGAATTTTTTTTTACTAAATGTGTGGATTTCACTTGGTAAGAACAGATCTAGAAGCATTTCTACTGCGGTTAAAACAAAAGGAGAAATAAAAAAAAATAAAAAAACACAACTATAAGCCAGGAAACTCGAGATAAATGTTCTAACCTGGGCTCACACTGGCTGTCGCAGACGGCGGCTCTTGGAAACTGTGAGAAGGTATCTGGCTACTGACTGGGGGCACATCAGGGGCCTGGCAGACAACCCTCCTCCTCTGTTGCTTTACACACTGAAGGATCTCATAGAGAACGTCGCCTAGAGGAAAACCAGTGTAGAAAATTAACAGCCGTGTTTTTTTTTTGTTTTTTTTAAAAGCAATGTGGAAAAAGAAAAATCAGTTGTACCTGAGCTCGGGCAGCGGCGTCTGAAATCTTCTTTTGTGAGCAGACAAAGGGCTCTGCCGTTCATCTCAAAGCGTCCCTTCTCTGGTCGGCGTAGCGAGTACTCCTTCTGAGCCCAGTGGAGCCAGTGGGCAACATCCTCTTTATCCCACAGAGATGGGTTTATTCCTAATTAAATATTAATAATAATAATAATAATTAACATCTGGATTTGTTTTATAGAATGTTTAAAGGATATATCTGAATGCATTTCATGTGAGGTGGGCTGAAAAAAAAATGGTCTCACTCAGTCTTCCAGGTAGATGCCACAGGTCTTCCTGAGTGGGAGGACTGGCCAACGGAGGCTGATTTGGGGGAGGGTGCTGTTCATTTGGAGAAAGGCTGACCTCCCTCTCATGCATTGTAGCTGAAGAACTGTTTGCAATAATTTCTTGCTAAAAAACAGACACACGATATCAGAAATAATAGAAAGACAGGGCAAAAAAAAAGGCTTATTTGTGTTATGAAACACAAATTGATGTACTCAAACTGGGCTCAACATACTTTCAATTGGAGTTTAGGAGACTAAATGCATTTTTGGAAGGTTAGCGATCTTACCTTGATCAAAGGTGACGGGGAAACGTTCGCCATGGACATGTCCCTTATCTTTTTGATTGCGCCAGAATAAAAAACAGGACGATTTTCTTTATGAGCCGACTCGACGATCACACACAAGAAACTCAACGCCACGCGTTCCCAAACTCCATTTTTTAAAAAAGAAAACCCCAATTTGTTGTCGTTGAAGAAATCAAACAAACACGGCTATTTTCACATTCGACCCTTCCGGGAAATGAAAACGAAAGAAACACAATCCCCGCAGGGAGGTGTGTGCAAAACAGCCTCATTGGTGGAAGATCCGACTGCGCACCTTTCCAAAACCCCGCGACTGTAGCTCCACAACGCAGGTATATGGAAAGCTCTGCTTCAAAAAACGTGTTATAAATTACACGATCGGGGAGGTTTTCACGCCTTTTCGCAAAAAAAAAAGAAAGCCTTGGCGGAAGGAAATGTCAGAAAACCTTTATTTGAAATTCACTTTTCATTTATTTCATTCTGTAAACTGAACACCGGTATGCCTCGTAACCAGCCTTTGTAGATTTTTATCTCTACAGACTTCCTAAAATAAAGGTTGAAAGATCATGAGGAAGAAGGGGATCAGAAGGCAGTGGGGGAGCGTTAGAGGCAAAGATAGGAGAAGCGCTCGCGTCGACCAATAGGAGCCGCTCCTCTCGCTCCACCTCTTCTAACACAGGAAGAGCTCAAAACACTGAGCAGGAGAGTTTCTCTCTGCAGGAGAAAGTAAGTATGGAGCATATTAAGGCGAAAGGCATGAACGGCGGACTGGATAAAACCATGGCCGCCATGTTGGTGTGAGTTGCAATAGGTTCAAGGCAGGTTAGAAAACCGTAGGGGCTCCCTATGTTACGGGACACAGCTCAGGCAGAAAATCCTTCTTAACACACACAGAGTAAACAACTTAGGTTTTTTTTAAGAGTAATTTGTTGCAATATCATCTGTCCAGCTCAGCTGTTTGGTTGAAAAAGTGATTTTTTTAATATATCGATAAATATTATATATATTAGATTTTATACATTGATTGCGCGCACACAGAGCGTTTAGTTATGCTCATGTTAAAGATTATGACTAAGATAATTAATATGAAAAGTTGTGTTTCTCGGAAATTAGAGTATAACAATACGAAAACGATTATTTATACAGAGATGTTACCACTATGTTATAATCTTCTATACAGCCATGGACTGCTGCCTGGAGGCTGCTGCCTTAACAAGGAGGGTAAAACACAAAGGGTCATGGCAAAAAAAGAAAGAAAAGAAAAGAAAGAAAAAGATGGCTGATCACAGAGTGTGCTGTATCTAAATGGGAAGTCGAGTGGAAGGAAAAAGTGCAGAATATAGAGCGCTCAAGCAACATAACCTGACCCTTGCCAGATGGATTTTGTTCCACACACCCATCTGGGTTTGCTCCATTGGTTATGTATTTCAGATGGATGAGCCTTATCTAAAATCCTTGCGTATGATTGGATAAACCCGTGAGGCTGACATTAGGGAAGGTCAAGGTCTCACCAAACCCGGTTGGGAGAAGGGCTAAAACATTGTTTCCACCAACAAAAGTCTTTAAAGGCGTTCTCTGGTGTTCTTTTAAATAATTAACATTTGGCAGATTGGACACCGATGAAATAGCAGCATCAATGTCACTGCTTGCTTCCTCGCTGCGAGCCGCCATGTCGTCTGAATCCACACAGTCTCTTCTCTGATACGTCACATCCTGCCCGGCGATCCTGATTGGCTCATCCATTTTATGTGGTATATAAATCCCTCCCAATGGCAGCGATTCTAGATGGATGTGTAACCCTAACAGAAATACTTTTGTTAGCCTTACTTATAGATACTGTTTTTATATTTTGTAATGATGTGTTAAAGCTCTTTTTTAAGATTTTGAATTAAAATATTTAAAATGGTTTCTTGATTAATGCAAACATAATTATATCAATTCAATTTTTTTTCTGCTATTTATAGATATGTGGTGAACATGAGAGATTTTTTTTTCTGTGTTTTTTGTGCTAAGATCAGTTTTTATTATAAAGGATCCAGAAATGTTCTAACTATGATCTCTATGGGGTAAAATTTCTCCAGGTATGTGGGCTAAAAAATTGGGGAGCCAGTTGGGCAGGCCAACACGGTCTGTAGGGGGATGGTTGGTCAGCACGATGTTCAAAACACGCAACCAGGTTCTCGAGGAGGGCGCTGTGCAGCTGTGTAAGATCCAACCAGGGGACACGGTGCTGGAGCTGGGTCATGGCCCCGGTCTGGGTCTGGAGTCAGCAGCCAAACTCCTCACCGGGCCTACGGGTCGCATGATAGGAGTGGATTACTCCGAGTACATGCACCAGGTGAGTTGTATTTATATACATATATCTAAGTTTTTTTAGGTTGACGAAGAAAGTGTCTGAAAAACAATTATCCCTGTATTAAATACTAACAGAGGTAAATTGAGTTCTAGATTTGTAGAAAGACAGGTGATGTCCCACGTTTTGGAACATTGACTCAGTTTCATTTCTACCATGACAGATGGCCAAAGAACGGGTGAAGGAATTTCTGGAGAATGGCAAAGTGACCCTCCATCTCTGTGATGTTGCCGCGATGCCTCTGGAAGACCGAAGTGTGGATAAAGTCTTTCACTGTAACTGCTACTACTTTTGGCCTGACCTCAGGAAGGCAGTCACAGAAATTCACCGTGTAATGAAACCGGGTAAGACGCACTATATTGTTCAGGTATATAAATATGGACAGATCTGCCACAACAGTGTACTTTTATTACCTTTGACCTGCCTAGGAGGACTGATAGTGACCACAATGAGGCATTCCCATATAGCTGTTTTAGCAGCTAAGCGCGTGATGCCAGGGCAGAACTGGCGCCCCGAAGCCTATATGGCGGCTCTGAGAGATTCTGGCTTCACTGACGTCAGGATGGAAGACACGCAACACAGAAACATAACCTTTCAGGCTATTTGTGCCACAGCATCAACATGAGACAGTGGGTAATTCTCTCTGCTTACATGACTGCTGCACTCAGGATGATGATACAAAGTTCTCATTGTGTGCCAATTAAATGGATAAACTGCTTTGATAAGCAAATATCTGATCAAAACTGTGATTTTCACCCTCTTGCGTAATGTAAACACTTGGATTAAAGCAAACTTGGCATCAGAAATATCCTCCTCCAGAACTGTGCAGTGTTTTTTTTTTTTTGTTACTTGATAAAAGAGACTGTCTTGGGGAATTGGTATATAATTATTGCAAATATTTGCAAAGTGAACGACTCAATCCATCAATCAATCAGATTTCTAACTCCAAAGCATGAAAAATAATGTTAACTTCTGCAGAAATAATTTGGTGAGCAACTAATCACTCATTGATTTAAATCAGATGGTAACTCTATACATAAAAGTATATGGTATGTTCTGCTTAAATATGAAAAAAGATATTTACTGTTGTCAGTGATACCGAAAACATTTATCAGTGCTGCTACAAATTAAAATGTATGTGTATTGACAAGGAAAGAGCAAAGAAAAAAGATTAGACAGAATTCGAAGGAAAATAGATAAATCAAGAGAACTGGATAAAGTAGTTATGTATACGTCTATGGCACTCTGGACTTCAATCGTACAAATGTGGAGCAAGTACATTTAGCTATTATATGCTGAGTTGAGTCTTTTTTTGAGACATTTAGCATGTAATACAAATTATAAAATTATATTTACCTATGCCGTAATTGTTCAGCAGAATGAAGAGCTTGATGGAGGGCTCAAAGGGCATATGTAGAGTCTATGCATAAATAATATAAACAATATAACAGTCATATTCAGTAAATTGGAATATTCTCAAAGAGTGAATTTGTTTCAGTAACCCAATTAACTTAGGTTAATTAATTATATAGATTAATTACTCACAGATTGATGTTTTAAAGCCCTTATTTCAGTTAAGAATTACTTTTAAGAATTATAGTTTTACATCAAACTGATAAAAATTGCGTTTTGATTACAGAAATGTGGGCTTAATGATTAATTAATTTAATACTTGCTAAAAGGTTATTTTGAAAAGGTACTTTAAATCTGACAAATGAGCCACATTGGAGCCCATGTTCTAATCCATTGGATATGACTGTACCTTATCTAATGAATAATAATACCAATTCTAGTTTTATTAACTTATAATAACCAACACAATTGTCATAATTTACACAAATAATAAAGAGAAAACAGAAATATAGCATTAATCTAAAGCTGATCATAAAGGCAGCTTGTCAATACGCTGAGACTTCAGGCTCCGTCCCATCAAACCTGCAGGGAAAAAGTGTGCAGATGGTAAACCAATAACAAAATAAAAAGCATCACATCTGTTCTCTCATAAAATGTATTTGACTTTTGACGTTATTTATTAGTGTAGGCATCCTAATGTTAATGTTTTAAAGACAAAAGGAAGCCGGACAAATGAGCATGCATGCACCCTGACATGCATTGTGGTCTATATGTGTATTTATCAGGTCATCTAACATAATCAGCAAAAATAATTAAACCATTTAATACTCTGTCAACTCATTCATAGTTCCCCGATAATTTTATTGACCCTGCTTGTGACAAATGAAGATCGACGTGTTAGTATTTTATGGGGAAAGTTTTTTTTGTTTTGTTTTTTTTTGCTGTATCGCACACTCCATAACAGCTGGTGGCGCTGTCTACTTCATTTTCCAACCACGACAAGATCAACACGAGAAGAAGACCGTCGCCAAAAGAGGGAAACCTGAAAACTTCGTGCGTGTAGCTTGTTTGTGTTGTGAAGTTGACAAAATTTAATCCTTCAGGGGCGAGTTCAAAGCGTTCAACAGGTAACCCAAAACAAATGAGATGAAAATAATAATAATAATAATAATGTATGAACGACTTCTAGACGTAGAGGTCTTTCTATAGAAGGGGAGCGTGATGTGAACACTTAGCTGACCTGCGGTAGGTTTGCAACAAGCAGGGAACTGGCTTTAAAGTTGAAACCTTACAGAGATACAGACGAGACGAATTATCTTAGAAATGTTTGTGGCTACGATGTTGAAGATATGGGATCCGCTTCGGCTCTGACGGCTCCAGTTCCGCTGTTTGTCGTAATCTAGATCTAACCTTGATGTTCGAGGGGGATTTAGTGAAATATTACTATTTTCAATAAGTGCCTATATCCTTTAAAATACAGTTTGTAACTTTTTGTCAGCCCTTTATTTAATTCGTTTAAACTTAAAACTTGGCAGATTTATTTTACTATTATAATTATTATTATGTCAAACATTCACAGATTGGTTATAAATGCAACATACACGCTATAAAACACGAGTTTCTAATATTTTATATTTATAAAAAATTCTTAATACTAAATATTTTGTATTCCTTAAAACCACATCACATTTAGTCCAGCTGAAAAAAACATTCACAAATGTTCCTAGACAAATTAAACCTGGGCACACCTTTTCTACAAAAATGACTACTATTAAATTGATTTTTATTAAACAGTTTTTAGGATTTAGAAACTTTTAATAGTGCAAAAAATGGGGATTTTTAAAAGGCTTGTTGGCTTGGGACACCGCAGTAAAATCACCTGTTCTTGAGTTTTCATCCACAACAAACTGAAATACCCATTTGGTTGAGAATCTGATTTCAGGATCCTTGTTCTGCTTTGGTGAGGAGTCAGATTCAACTTTGAACAATGTTATGCCACACCCTCATGTTTACATGACTTCATTTGTATTTGTTTGAGTGGCACATTTGCTCCCAGTTTACTCTCTGCCTTTAAAGAATGCAGAGGGCTTCCCGGTTGAAGCGTGAACTTCAGATGCTTAGCACCGAGCCTCCTCCTGGGATAACATGCTGGCAGACCGAGGAGCGGATCGACGACCTCCGAGCACGTAAGCGCGCCGTCACTGGAAATGAAGCACTAAACAATATTTCTATTGATAGTGAAAAAATACATTTAGGATGACAGCGAATATCCGATGGGAGCTCTAACTTTACATTGGAATCATCATTGAATAGACTCCTTCCCTTTTACTTTCACCCCAATTCTGTCTTCCTATTCTTATGGCAAAGTAAAATAATTAATATGCTAATATTTTGACATGTAATAAAACCCTTTTTATGTACTTGAAAAAGGCCAGTCACTATGCATAAAGATTTAGATATCTGTTTATGTTGGCATCAGAACTAAGTGACTGAAATTGCAGACCTGTGTTAATAATCTCAAGCAGAAGTCTTTTGTCAGTAAAATGTAGACGAGGAAGAGGATGAGCTTAACCAGATGAAAAAGGCTCATTGCAGATGCTTGAATTATTACTTATATTTCAAATGATGCTTGGTGCACCTATCTGCAGTCCTAAAATATTACTAGTTAGGAATTGTTGAAGTCTTATCCAGGAATCTTGAAGAGATTGGAACTGTTAGTTTTTGTTGGTAGGCTTGATGGCATTCATTACAAAGAGCTCTGCAGAAATTTGACTTTGTGTTTGGAATCCTTACAAATAAGTGCTTGTAAAATTAACTTTGAACCCAATTTGGCAGTTTTGTATAATGTACAAAAATTGAAACATTTTAAAATATCTAAGGATACGATGAATAATTTAATTGAAGTGATTTGTTTTAATAGTGTAAATCAGATGATTTTCTGTAATTTATTAGTATCACCTTCTCTTGCAGAGATAGTTGGCGGTGCAGAAACTCCTTATGAAGGTGGAATCTTCTCCCTGGAGGTGAAGATCCCAGAAAGGTACTTTTCCATCATTTAGAAAATTCATGACACGGAGTTTTGCCATTTAAAAACAACTGATCTGCTGCTGTTGTGTTTCAGGTATCCATTTGAACCTCCAAACATTCGGTTTTTGACCCCAATCTACCACCCAAACATTGACAACTCGGGACGAATTTGCCATGATGCTCTCAAACTCCCACCAAAGGTTGTGAGAATTATACATTGTTGTATTTTGTGTTTGCTTTCAAAGACTTAAGCATAGATTCATATGTTGGATCTAATAATCACAGCCGTTTTTTTTGTTTTTCAGGGTGCCTGGAGGCCATCTCTAAATATCTCTACCGTCCTCACCTCAATCCAACTTCTCATGGCTGAGCCCAATCCCGATGACCCGTTAATGGCTGATATAGTGAGTTGCATGTAGTCTTTGTAATTGATTTTTTTGGACTCTGGTCACAGCTGAAAGAGCTGGCACTCCTGAAAATGTTCCAGAAAATGGAAGCATTTCTCATAGAAAGTTCTTGCCAGTAGACAGGTTTTGTTACACACATGTTTATGTCCTTTGTGTGTATTGGAAAAACACCAAACGGCAGAGAGAAAACAAGCCAAATGTGACGAAAATCTCCAAAAATGGGCCGGTTAAAAATGGTCTCACGTTTTTCTACGCACGATAGTTAAAATGGCTTTACTGTGACCGTCGAGTGCAAATTTTCATGGCAGGATCGAGCCACTGTGTCGAATTCACTGTGAGTTTAGTTTGTCCCACATGCTATGAATGCATCACTCGCTCCTCCAAACTAGAACGGTTTCTTGCTGGCACGCACACACACGCACTTACTTAGGTTGACGAGACAGCGAGAACTATGCCGACAGCGGGAGTTTCAGCCGAGCAAATGAATGAGACCGAAGAGGGTCCGGTTCCGAAGAGAAACAGCACTGGATCAATAATATGGCAGAGGTTTGGATTTCACAAGGAGGATGGCGAACAAAATGCGGTAATTTGCAAGACATGCCATAAAAGCATTGCCACAAAAGGTCAGCAGTACCACAAATTTATTCCACCACCTAAAAACTCCTCCACTGCTAAATGAAGACTGTTGTAAACTCTGCATGTCTACATGAGCTGCTTCGTTAAGGGCTTGAAGAAACATAAAATATCTCTCTCTTTTTTTTTTTCTTTGTTGGAAACACCGTCACCCATTTACCACAGCTCGTAAACTATAGTTGTGTTGATTGTAATCTGTTGGATGTTTATTTTTGTATTTATTTACTTATTTTCAATGCAGTCGTCAGAGTTCAAATACAACAGACACGTGTTCACAGAGAAGGCCAAGAAGTGGACCCAGGAACATGCAGTTCAGAAGAACAAAGTAAGACTTTTTCGGCATTTGTATAGGACGCGGTTGGTTACACAGCACTGTAGTAGCTTATCTGAACCACAAGGCTGTGCTGTGGTTCCTAGATTGAACCCCTACGATGAGTAAGTCACAGTTTTCTGAGAAGTCTTGGGATGCCGCCTTTTTCTGTTTGTTCTTCAAGAGAAGCCAATGTATTTATAGCATCACAAGTTTATTTACATTTCTTCAGCTTGTCGGTACTTTCAAATGTTTTCACCTGTGTACCAGCAGCTCCTTTACTTTTTCTGTTCTTCCCATTCCTTACACGGTTCTCAGAAAAAAACAAAAACATTTGTGTTTTCTGGTTGTGCCACAAAGCAAGTTGTCACACTTATTTCCACTGTGAAATCACCTGAACACTGCACAAAGTGAGTGGGTTTACTGACAAATAATTCAGCTTTAAAGGACAGTTTATTTGCTATTTTTTTTCCATTGTTCATTTGCTGCAGTTCCATTATTTATTGTTCATAATAGTTTTGTGGGCCCATCTAATGGACATGCTGTGATTCATCTTAAGGCACCAGTTTCACAGCTTGAGTTGTATGCTCATTTGGGTCTTAATTGAATTAACTGTTCCATTTTAGGTTAGAGAAAGTCACTAACTAGCAGATTGTCTAAAACAGTGTTTGTGTCCTTGCTTAGGGAGTTGTGGAAGACGACAAAGAAAATGCTACAGATCAGAAGGAGTCGTCTCGGAAACGAGATGCGCTCTATTCCCTGCGGGAGGCAGAACAATCTGTGAAGAGGCCCTGCGTGTAGTTCCCCCATCGATTGACTCGCTTCATCTTGCAAACCAACATTTCTTGTGCACCTCTTAACACATTTTATTATTTTTTTTCTTTAATCTGCTGCTTACATGTTGAATAGATGCCATATTTATAAGTATACTGTGTGCCTGTGATTAATAAAACTTTGAAGATTTGTTTGATACAGTGTCTTAACATCTTTTTTGTTATGAGGGTGACCTTGTGTCATGAGCAGAGAGTTTCAGGTTTACACAATATGAGGATCATAACTTTATTCAAACACTTGTTTAAAAGACATGTATAAAGTATGTACAACCTAAAGGTACAAGTTTTGTTTTTACAAACTAAAATTTTATTTCTTTATATATAAAATTATATATATTGCTGTTTTATAAAAAAAAAAAAAAAAAAAGAGAAACATTAATAAGGCTGTAGTGAGTCAATACCATAGTTCAGAGGTAGTTACATTGTATGTATATGAAGGTCACTAGCCTACTCTTAGGTTGGCAGGAAAACAGCTATGTCCCATTCAATCCATAAGACTGCTTAATGCTTGTGGGGCAAAGTTGCATATTTTTGAGCAAAATCATGTAAACCATATAAAACCACATGTGCAACCCAGATCATTTCTCAGCTAAAGAATAGCATTTTTTATAAAAAAAAAAAAAAACTTCTATTACACAGCTGTAAAGTCTTATATGTAGCTGTAAAATTGCTGTGGACACAACATGTTAGCTTACGGTACATTTTAAAAATTAGCTGGTATGTTTGACAATTCCCCTTTAAAAAAAACAACTTAGTGTCATAATTATATTTAGAAACACAACTCCACTTAAACATTAATAATATGCAACGTCTGGGCCACATTTGTCATCACATTTCATTATGAACCTTTATTCCCTCAGGGTAAACCATTTATCTGCATGTAGCTTTGATTTTCAACATAATTGACAGCCTTTTTTTTTTTACATTGTTCACTCAACTCTTTGTTGATTGACTCAGTCAGCTGGATAGTCTCTGAAAACGTCCTTTAGTTCAACTGTACTGGCAAAGAAGCAACTATCAGTCCCATTCTGGAGAGAGTCTTGTTTGCTTGTCAACGTCTCTTTAGTAGTCAACATCTTTAGTTGACTCGTTCTCAAGAGCTTATAGATCGGTAGCCCAGAAATGCTGCAATGAAGCGGCCCTTTAATGTCCACCCCTCGGTATAAGGTGAGTCATTGTAGCATAGCACAAAAGGAAAAAAATGGTAAGAATCGTATCTTGATCCAGTATCTCCATGAGTCATCATTCTGTCTCCCTTTCTCGGACTGTCACGGTTGGTACTTGGCAAGGGATGAGGTGAAGAGAGGATGTAGAGGAGCATTGAGAAAATCTGATTGTGTCCGGTCCCTGCTGGGGAGATGGCCCTGCACTGTACCTGGCATCGGCGTCAGTCAGTGAGACCTGTGTTGACGAATCTGAGTAGGAACTCTTTTCCGTGCCTACAGAGACCAGAGAGTCCAAGGTGCGGTCCCGGCGCAGCTGTGGGCGAGCTTTGGGGCGAGACCAGGAGAACAACTGAGAGTGGTCTCTTGTGAAAAGGAGAAAGAGCAGAGGGTTAAGGCAAGCGGGTAGGGGCTGTAGCAGAAGAAGGACTGATTTCAGAACCTCCTCTCCCAAAGAGAGAAGACCCAGAAGGGAGCAAAGTGATAGGAAAGCAACCGGTACGTAGAGAAGGCCGTTAGTGAAGATCAGACAGGCAACATGTTTGATCATAGCACAGTCCCACAAGCCCTCGCATTCCCCCCGAAGCAGCTCCCAGTACAAACGAATGTACGAAACGGTGACGATAAGCAAGCAAATAGTGTTTATCATAATTAGTGCCAAGGGGAACCCCAGGGAAGATGGGGAACGAGAAGATGGCGTAGGCAGGGGTGAAGGAAGGCAGAAAGGTGAAGACCCATACTCCCCCACTCCGAACAGTGGGAGTGAAGCAAGCGTTAAGGAGAGGGTGAGACAAAAACACGCACATGTCCACACGCTGCCAAGGGACGGTGATTTCCCGTAGGCGCGGGCACATGTCACGCTCACACCGCACTGCACTGCTGCCAGAGTCAGCAGCAACACACTGGCCTCGGATGCGAACACCCAAACCCATCCTGTGGCCTGACAACCAGGTCCCCCCTCCCAGCGGGCTCCGTGGTCACTGAATTCCCCCAGGGTGAGAGCGTCCACAAGGACCAGTGTGCACGAACACACCCCCATCAGCAGGTTGGAAGCGCCCATACAAGCCACGATGAAGCGGAGCGGCGACAGGCTCCCGGGTGATCCGAAGAGAGACAGAAACAGGATGGCATTTCCCAGAAGAGACACCAGGGAGATGAACCACATGCCAACACGGACGAGCCAGCTGCCCAGAAGGGAATCACAGGGACGGAAAGGGCCTGCAGCATAACAAACACAAAACTCTTGTCAATACTTGTCACAGCAGTTAAAGTTAAAAAGCTTTATCATATCCAATCTGTGTCTTCAGTTACCAGGTATGGGAGTGCATTGGACACTGGTCTGTATCTTGGATTCTTCTATCTCCAGCTGGAATTCCTCCAGATCGGGATCATCTAGAGGATAGCGTTGTTGTTTGGTCAAAATACAAGGACAGAACTTTTTTTTTTTTGCATACTGTGCAGTTACTGAGTTATTTTCAGTGACAAACAAAATATTTTCAAAAGTCAACAGGCACTAAAATTTGATTATCACTGCATGTTTGTTTGTACGTGTTGCTGCAATAAAACTCAATTAAACAGATATATCAGGATTTAATTGCTCTTTGTTTTTGTTACTGAGGTAACAATCAATCTTAATCTAATTTTGATTTGATGTAATCACGTTTTGAGTTATTCAAATGAAATAAAAAAAAATACTATGTGTGTTGTGTGTGTTTATGCAGCCACAGGAATGCACTATGAGCTTAATGTGGAAGGGTTATTAAATCAGGTGCCAGGTAACAGTGGTTTTAATAAAATGCTGACATATTTCAAAGCTGAGAATAATAACTAGATTGTAAGGTTGCGTTGTCTTACAGTTTACATCTGCATGGACGGGGTACATGGCCACCGTCCTCTTGTGTAGGTCTTCATTGGTGTGGCTCAGCTCTGTGTCCCACTGGGTGGAGGGCTTGTGGCTGTTACAGGATGCATATACACAGCACTGGTAGGCATAAGGCATCTCTATCACCCTGAAGCAGATGGGAACAATATCAATTATCAGTTTAAAAAAAAAATGCCAAGGCTGGTGGTATTTACGAGAAGTACAACAATTAAACCATATTGCTTTTGATTTGATCCTTAACTTTATAGCTTCACATTCTTCACCTTATACCAAACAAGACCTTCAAACAAATATGGTAACAAGAGTTAACTTCCCAAATTAGATGTTATTTTTTTATTCATTGTCTAAACCAGTTTTTTGTCAACGCTATGCTGTGTTACAGATGCAGTCGGAACTCGGAGATCCTGACTTCCAGTCGGAAGAATCAACGGGTACAGCAACTATTGTCAGATTTCCCCTCGGAAAGTCTGAGACATTTTTTAAGGCCGATCCTTGGACACAAAATGGCGGCCCCTCGCCTATACAACAGTAAGGTGTGACGAAAAGATGTTTATTTTATAAGACATAGATGTAAGACTATGTGTAAAGTCAATGTCACATGTAGCGGCTGCGACTCTTAACCAAGCAAATAAAAAGTGGTGTTTACAAGTGGAAAGTTTTAAACAATGTTTGTAAGAGGTTCTATGAACAAACCAGTTTGTTTTCTTGGCCATTGCCATGTTGGAATCATGACCTTTTCTTTAAATATTTTTTTTAAATTTTTTATTTTAGAATTCCGACCTGTCCAGCACCTCTGGTCTACGCTCAATTCAGGAAGGTTTTGCAGCAATATTTTGTATTTTGCCAGCCACAGCTGGCAGTATGCACACCTGGAGCATTTTCTAGGTTAGAAAAACATTCCATTTTTATAGCTGATGTATTTGTATGTTACCTCATGTGTGGGAAGTGATCAGGACTGAAGGCCTCGTATAATTCTTTGTTCCCCCTCAGCTTGAGGTGGGTAAGCCCCCCCAGACCTGCAACCGGTACAGAGCTGAGACGGTTCTCACTCAGGTCCCTGTTGTGAAATAAAAAATAAAATAAAAAAAGAGAAGCAAAATGTTATGCGTGTGAAGTCCTTAGAGTAAAAAGAGTTCCATCTCTTTGATATTCTAGCCAGTTTAGACATGTTACCAGATTATCTCTGGATAGTACATATCAGATTAGACAAACTTCAATCTTCACACAAATTATGCAATTTTAAGTTGGCATGACTTAAAATGAGGCCTTGACTACACATTATCGAGACAAAAATGTTGTGTGAACCTGTAGCCCACATTTCTGACATACTGATATTTTCTGATACCCAACCTTGTCACACATTTAAGTGAGAAGGTACCGCTGAAGGATCAGATAAAACGTATGACAAGCTAAGTGAGAGATGTGTATCTGTTTTTGCTCACAGTTTGATCAAAGAGTGAAGTGAGGTGAAGGCATCTGGGTGGATCCACTCAATCATGTTCCAGCTTAGATCGCTGTCAGAAAAAAAACAATACAAAAAAGATTCAAGGTGAACTGAAATTGACTCATTGGAGTTACAGTTACATTCTTTAAGCAGGTTATGTGAATTGCCAAGTGTATTTTTTTATTTAATATTTTTGTATTTAAAATAAGCATAAAAAATGGAAATCCCCCCTCCATGCATCCATCCATCCATCCATCCATCCTGTCTCTGGTGTTTACAGGTTCCACATTTAATCCTAAGCACTGTATGGTTGGCATTCTAAAATCTTTAAAATGTGCTCAAAGGGACTGAAATTTTTATACTTGGGAAGTTCTTATTAATTTTAATAAGTAAGCAGTTTACTGACACCTTGTGTTCTGTGTAGTGGCTGACCACTAGGTGTCAGAATTAGGATACATAAATTACTCATTTAGACTTTACCAGTGCTTTTTATTTAATTTAATCACCTTTTGTCTTTTAAGATTCATGATAAAAAGTTTGATTTTTTTCTCTATATACTGTTTGTGTTTCATACATTTAACATTTTAAAGAAAGAGTTGAACCTATTTGGTATATCAGAAATGGAAAGCTGGAATAAAAAGGTAAACATGTATCTTGGCTATTCATATTACCATGTTCTAACCCACAATGACTGCATTCAGAAATGCAGTAATTGTCTTTTCAAGTATTGCTTGCCTCTCAAAGTACTTTACAAATCAAAAGCCTTATTCACCAAATGCCTTTTTTGTATACATTGACTAATTATCCTAACACATCCACACCCACTATGATACATTGGGGGCCATATGGAACTACTGCCAAATTCCAAACATGTGAACTGGATCATCTGGTAATAAATCCTCTAACATTTCATTTCATAAATGACCCACTCTCCTGTGGACAATAAATTTCAAAGAAACTAATGTGAGACATGTGGGAGAAAGTGGAAAATTAGATTGCAGATTGACTCACAGTGCTCTGAGAGAGGTGAGCTGCTGGAAGGTGCTTGACTCTATTCTTCTGATTTGATTATGCTGCAGTCCGCTGTTGTAAAGAGAAATACAGAGGCTTACATACAGGGAAGCAAACAAGATGTTTACAAGTTAAATAGAAAATTCTGACACATAATAAAAATAACATATTTTTGATAGAATTTATACAAATAATTACAATAAAACGTGTAACATTTTAGATTTGTTTAAAAGAGAAGAGCAATAATTGTACAAAAATAATCTAAAATATTGTTTATTACAGTTAAGATCACGTTTAAAGAAATAAAACTACCAAACCAATCCATTCATTGTCTTCCACTTATCCGATAATGGCAGGACAACAGGTCTAGGAGGAGAAACACAAACATCCCTTTCCCAAGCAACGTCTTCCAGTGAATTCTGGGGGAACCTGAGGTGTTCCCAAACCGGAAGGGATACATAGTCTCTCCAGTAAGTTTTGGGTCTTCCCCGTGGTAGACCCAACATATAAAACCAGTGGGACATATAAAACCCCCAAAGGGAGGCGCCCAACGGACTGCCTGATCAGATGCTCTACTTTGAGCTCCCCCCTGGTAACAAATCTAAGCTTCCTTTTTGCCTCAGTTCTTACTTCACCACAACAGACTGGAGCAGTCCTTGCATTACTACAGATGAAGCCATCTGTAACACCCCAAAGTAAGCTGTCCCAGGGAGGCTGAGAAGTGGTCCCCTTTCTTAAAAATTGGGCAAACCATTCCAGTCTGACACTGCAGCAGTGGTGTCCCAAGACTTCATGTGACATTGAAAAGGCCTACAATGTCCAAAACCTTCAGAAACTCAGGCTGGATCGCATCCACCTCTGCCGCCCTGCCACCACGGAGGTTTTTAACTACCTTAATGACTTCTACCACAGAGATGGAATTTCATTCTCCTGATTGATTAGGTTATGCATCCCCCACAGAGCACCTGGTGACTGGATTGAGGAGCTCCTGAAAGGGCTCCTTCCACTGTCACACAATGCCCTCCCAAAGGATACACAGCTTGGAATGGTCACCGTTTCCCTTTACTGAGTTGCCAAATGGTTTTCCAGAACTTGCTTGTGGCCAACCGAAAGTCTCTCTCTATAGTCTCTCCAAATTCCTCCCATCTCCAAATTTTAGCTTCCACAACCATAAAAGCTGCAGTACTTATGGTTGTGCTATACCTGTCACCTGCTTCAAGAGTCCCTGGGGAAAACCAAGTCCTAAAGGCCCCCTCTTCAGCTTGATGGCTTCCATCACCACATGTGTCTATAATCAAGTCATCTAGTTGTCACTGCAACCGACACTGATAACACTCAGACCACAGCTTCTGGAAGCTAAATCAGTAATGGAGGTCCTGAACATGGTCCATTCCGATTTTATGTCCCCAGCCTCCCTTGGGAGATAAGATAAATTTCTCTTGAAGGTGTGAAAGATCACTCAGACAGGTTCCTTGGCCAACGTTCCCAGTTTACCAACACTACTCATTTGGGCTTACCAGTTTTGTCCAGCAGCCTCCTCTGCAACCGGACCCAACTGGCCACCAGGATAGCTCACCCCCCCCCCCCTCTTCTACCCAAATCTCCAAGAGGTAATGCAGCAGGTTTTATGATACAATTGCAAAATTGATCATTGACCTTTGGCCGATGGTGGCCTGGTACCAAGTACACTTATGGGCCACCTTTTACTCAAACTTAGTGTTTGTTATGGACAAACACAGAATGCTGCACAGAATGTCCAGCTCACTAAAGTAACTACTAACTACTAACTAAGTAACTAAGTATGCTTTCTGCAGATATAATTACATATTAGTATATTGGTTGGTCGCTCATTCAGTTGCCATAACAGTATGCATTTTGCAACGAAGGAACTATTTCCAAACAGCCTGTTTTGTTTTCCTTTGTTGTAAGAGAAGAGCGTAGTGACCTTACAGCCAGCTGACCAGCACTGTGCAGCAACAAGTGGGGAACGGGCAGCACTGTCTTTCTCTATGCTCCATACAGTTAGAGAAAACACTGGTTTCTCTGGCAACGTATCAGAAAGACTTTGAACCATATGATAGAACATCTTAGCAAAGAAAAATGTAATTGTTTACTCTCAATTGCCTTGACACCAATAACAGGCATATTCCACAGTGAGCAGTAGTTTTGAAAGTGAAAATCACTCACATTTCTTGAAGTGCAGAGCAGTGGTAAAAACTGGGAAGATCATCAATCTGGTTGTAAGACAACTCTCTGCAACAGCACATAGAATTGTTAACGATACACATGCATGCAAAGTTGAAAAAAAAGATGCAGAAACACAAGGACCCCCTATTGATTTATGGTGTGGGAAATTAAGGAGTGACAGAAGAACTTAGGTTTCAGCTCTGTGAGCAAGGGGGTATACTGCAGGACAATGCATTTTTGTTACTAACACGTTTTGTTCTAGAGGTTTTGGTAATACTGAATTTCACAGTGAAATAATTATATCAGTTATGGTTATCTATCGCTGGGGTTTCTGTGTCATTTTCATTTACCACACTTATGTGTGTGCTTGTCTTTTTGTGTTCACTCACAGCACTCTGAGGTGGGGCAACTGTTCACATAGATCCAAGGGAAGAGCTGAAAGGCCAGCCCGAGTCAATGTCCTTTGGAGAGAAAAAAAAAAATGGGATTATTGTTGGAGACTCAGTCTCATGAGAATAATTTATCAGTCTATCTCTAATTTAGGTGGAGAGGCTTTACCAAACCTGTCCATACCTTGCTGATATAAACAGCATACACCTTCGTTATCTCTTTGCTTGTTCCACATGTTTTAGAGTCTTTTACTTGTATGAATATTATTTTCTGCGTTTAATACTTACAATATTTCAAGGCTGGTTGTTCCTTTCAAATCAGGAAACTCTTGAATTTGGGTTGCCCCATTCAGGGAACTGATGTTAAAAGGAAAAAGAACAAAAACTTTAACAACTGTCTTACCTTTTTTCCTCTCCTTCTTATGCTCACTCAACCCCCCCCCCACCCCCCACCCCCAACACACACACACACACACCAATGCAGACCCCGTCTAACAGCTCATTGCAGCCATCAAACTGTACCTCCAACATCAACACAAGCTGTTTTGGCCCTCTCACCAGACATCATAAGTCACACTATTCAACATGTTCTCTGAGCACACTCTCCCCTTACCACATCAGCACACGGCACAGCAATACATTAACACAACATCATTCAGTAGACTATTACACATGTCCGCTGAGCTCCGGCTGCAAAGGCCAGAGGATGATTTAAACAGTGTTTGTGCTAACTCACTGGAATGATTTTTATTACCCCCACATACTTACAGTGTGTGCAGTTTCGGTAAGAACTGGAAAGCAGATTTCCCCACAAACTGGATGGGGTTCTCATAAAAGTGACTGCAATAAAAAGAGCAAAAAATACAGTTGAAACCGGATATTTACATACTCTGTATAAAAATACAAAGAACCCTTTTTTCATTCTTTTTGTCTAATAATAAATTACACTAAACATTTCCTATTTTACGCCTGATGAAATTACCAAACTAATTGAGTACAATTTCTTTTAAGTCAGAACTTTGCACATGAGTTTTACAGTAATATGTGCTAGAAATAGTCTATTAAACTGCATCACTAAGCTCAAAGCTTTGGTGTACGCTACCACACTAATTTGTCATAAGAGTTTGCTTCAATTTTGGCCCATTTCCACTTACAGAACTCCTTCAACTGAGTCTGTTTTAGGTTTTTGTTATTTTATTTTGGTCATCTTGCTCACACACACACCATTTTATCTCTGCTAACACTTTTTTTTTTATGAAACTGAGATCATTTCTATGTGATGGTCACTGTAAAACATTGGCTTTATTGTCCTTAAACCTTTTTGTAACTAGTTTGTCTTTACACTTAGGGTCTGTTCATTCGCAACACTCATTTGTACTTGTGACTTAATTGAAGCTTTAACTTCCTGAATGATCATTTGAGATGTTGCTTCAATGTTTCCATATCATGTTCTTTCTTTGTGCACCAGCCCTCTTTGCAGCCATACAATCCTCCAACATGATACTACCCAATACTTCACAGGTGGAATGGTGATATCAGGCTTGCAGGCTACCCAGATTTTCTTCCAAATTTATCAATGCTTATTATAGGCAAACACTTCAAATTTAGTTCTATCACAGGACAACATTTCCCAGTTTTAAGATCTATCTTCCCCAGTACATCTACAAAATGTAATCTGGCTTTTAAAATGTTATTTGCATAATGGCTTCTTCCCTTCAGAGTGGCATTTCTGTAGGTGCAGATAACGGCGCTCTCTTTCCAGCTTCAATCAGCATTTTTGCAAGGTCTTTTGCTTTTGTTCAGGGTTTGATTTGCATGTGGTAGAGCAGGACCTCTTTATCTCTGGGTCTCAGAACCCTTTCACCCTCCTACATGGTACATCTTTTGAGCATTACCATGCTGTTAATACTCCCAAAATAAACATTTAAACACATGAACATGGACCCTTCAAGTATCTTTAAATTGCATCCAATGATGGATAGACTTGTGAAGGTTCATATTTATCTTCCTGATAGTTTGCCTGATTTCTTTTTTTTTTATGATGTCACACAAGGAAGCAGTGTGTTTAATGTGTTGCCTTACATATACACCCAGAGGCATGCCTTCACTCCGTTCAAATGTTGTGAAATAAAAAGCTTTTAAAGCCTATGTCACCATTGCCCGGGCTTTCCCAAATCGAAGACTTCTGATTCGAAAGAAAGCTTTGAAAACATTGCATAATAAAAGATATCTCAGGTTTTCGGTCATTTAACAAAATAGAATTTTTTTGGTAATCCAGACGGAGCTAAATCAGGAACTGTTTAGTTTGATATAATCCAAGAAGAAAAGGTTGTGTTCCTTTCTATCCACTGTATGGAAATATCTGGTTTCAGTTGTATGTAGACACATTCTGAATGATCTGCTTTGAATGAACCCGTGTTGTAAGTGATGTTGACATTAAATTCCAGTTGTGTTTATTTGACATGTGCAAGTTGTAGCATTGCGAATAAGCATGGGACTCACATGGTTTGGAGCTGAGGGTTTCCCACAAAGGCCTTCTCGGGGATCGCTTTGATGTTGTTGTTATGGAAGCCCCTGAACATGCGAAAAAACATCCCGTTAGTTATTCTTCCAATCAATATGTTTTGCATTTTGGGCCGTTTGCAGGAGTGACAAAACGTGTTTGTGAGCGAGACAGCGAGCCATGTGCCCCCTTCGCATTGCACCTGCCATTGCACAGCTGAAGAACATTTTTGGATACATGAGACGTAAACACACAACACGTTCACTGTATCTATGACACATATGCACGCTGTGAAACATCTGCTGAAGCTGAGGAAAAACATGGTTCGTGCGTGTGCGTCTGTGTGTATGTGCAGGGCGAGTGGCTGCGTGGGTGTGTAACCAGCACCTGCTTGGGGCGAGAGAGATTGTATCCGAGCGCCACATTAAAACCACTTAATGGGATTACTCGGGATAACGCAACCACGATAGTCATGCCGGGCAGGTGGGTTTTCTTGTGTGTGCTAAGCACTGGTACTCACAGTTCCTGAAGTTTGCTTAGTGTCCTGATTGCCACGGGGAACTCCTGCAGATCATTGTAGTTTAAGTCCCTGCACGTAGGATAAACAGTCATGATTAAATAATATCTTGAGTGATTATGTCTGATTTTGGCCCCCCCCCACATGGCATCGACCTTTCATAATATCAACATAGTCCTCATGTAGCAGGGTGGAATTAGGCTGGTCCCGAAAACAGTAAGAGACAAGATAATCAGGCCAAAAGAACACCAGAAGCAAACTAAATGAGAAATGAATGTTGATACCTTTGCACATGAAATTAGTCTTATCAATGTGGCGATTGGGTAACATGGCCTGGACAGCCTACAAATCTTTTGTTTTTTTTAGTAAATAAAAAAAACAGATTGAAATAATTTAAATGCAGATTTATATTTTTTGTAGTCTTAATAAAATGCCTCGCATGATGCAAGACTGAGAAAGAACAGGAGCTCTCATTTTAAAACAGTTTGTGCACAGAGCTGCTGGTTTTACACAATGAGGGCTAGTAGCTGCCCACCTCTCTCTTTACTTTACCTTCTCATTTATTTATTTTTTTCTATCTCTTTATGTTCAGATCACAACAGCCAGCGGTCAAGAGGTGGTTGGCGATAAAGATGTTAAGGTTAGATATGTTGTTCTTTTGACATAGCAGCCCTTTGCAAATCTGAACAGCTCTTTGAAAGAGACATTTTCACACCACAACACCTCCAAGCAAAGAGAGAGTGAAGGATATTCGCATTGTGCACGTAGATTGCAATGATGGTATATTTATTAAGTTCTGTATTTACATGACCATCCAGTTCTAATGTGCATCCATTTCATGTTGATATTGAACATCTTTGTTGGTCAAAAGCTACACCCTAACATTCACAGGATCCATATGATCCACAGTGGGTGTGTCAATGCATGACTCCCTAAACCACATACCACTAATTCTGCATTCTGATTATGGCCCCTGACAACATGAATTGCCTCTAATCTTGTTGCTGATTGGTAAAAGTATGGCAAACCCTCATGACGAACTTGCATAAGATGAGCTACATATGTCTGCGCTTATACTGCATGCCATTACTGGTATACACTTAAATAGTGCCTTTATAGTTTCTCCAAGTACTCTACTTGGATACAGTAGTAGCTTGTCAATAGGGGGAGCATATTGATGGGGGTGCTGCCCCCGTTGAAATGGATTGATTTCAGCATTTTGATTTTATTTGTTTGTTTGTTTGTATGTAGACTTGTATATACATCTGTGATGGCAAGCCACACATGGTAAGAGCACACCCTACAACAATCTGCGTTCTCTTTAATTGACTTTATAGTTATTACTTTAAATATTCCTTAATTATATTTCTTAGTTTATTCCTTTATCACCTTACAATGTTTTTTTATGGAGTGCACACATAATAACACTGCAAGGTCAATTTAGTTTATGTTGTATTAATACTCTTTAACTTTGTTTGAGTTACACTGGTGTTTGGATTTTGGCTTCCCCTTCTGGATGGGCAAAGGGCGTGGCTAAGGGCCGGATCATTGAAATGCAGCTGATGGCCTCATTGGACTGAACCAAATGCCTCATGCCAAGTGGGGGAGTCTTAGGGGGTGTTTTAGGTTTATTTCATTGTTTGAGTTAATAGTTATGTGGCAGCCATTTTGTTTTCCCCTATTGTGTGTCTATGGTTTAGCTAAACCAGTATTTAAGGGCCCTTGTGTGTCACTTCATTTGGTCAGTTTGGTTTGTGTCTGTCTGAGTTCAGTATTTTGAGTTGACCTCTTTTATTGGCATGCCGGTTAAATTTCTAACTTCGTTAAACATTTTTTATGCTTTTGGGTAAATAAAACAACACCTGTGTCCTCCACTCTGTACTGCTTGGTCCCTCGACAACATCTGTTTTAATGGTGAGGTGTGCCGGTCAAATGAGTGTGTATGTATGTTATTAAATTTTTCCCTTCCACGTGACTTCACGCTGGTCTCCAATTGGTGACTTAAATATTCTCCTCAGGGCGCAACTCTCCGCCCCCATGACCAGTCAGCGCATATTGTGTCATTCTTCATGCAATCTGATTAATTCATTATACTTTTGTTTATCAAAGTCACACCAGCGCAGAGGTGTGAATGTCTTGGTCTGACATACGAATGCAAGCAGAAGAGTCACACGACAATGACGTCACATGCACAGCAAAATAAATTTCAGTAATTTATTAACTAAATAATAAATTCACAAGGCTTTTGCTAGAGGAAACAAAGTGGATAAAGGAATGTGGACTAGACCAACCACACTTAAAAATCCAGCAACAGCAAAGGGACCATGTACAGATTTATGTCCAAGTAGAGTTTATTGCCATGTCGTAATCCCCAACCTCTAGTACAACCCCCTAAAAATGTTTTTTTTTTCAGCAGCTGCCACTACTTGGATACATATTGATGCTACTAAAAGATCCCAATACCTTTGATGAAGCAAGCTGAGGCCTTATTTTTTTCACTTAGTAACTGTTGGGAAATGATTGCCTCTCTATCCTGTTTGCGTATGCTGTTTGGGCAGCTCCTCAAAGTAATGATTTATATTTACATGCTAAGGGTTGACGTATGTTGTGATAATGCAGATGGTCTCTCTTATTTCTCATAAGGAGAGCCGCTGCAACAGATTAACCCCTCGTACTAGCACAGTCTCCACGTCAGTGACACCTGTCATTTTACCCTGCCGAATCATCTGTCTCTCCCACCCTGTGTCGGCCCAAACACTTTAACACACACTATTCTGGTCCAGAGGGCAGTATCCTTCTTTTTCACTTTCTCTGGTTTCCCTTCATCCTCCGCAAAGTTTCTCACATTTCCCGGCATGCATTATGGCTTTCAACATGAGTATAAAGCAGACCATACGTTTATGATCACACGGGCAAAGGTACTTGAATGTATTCGCACATATGCTTGCGTGCCCACACACATGCTCATAAAGAAATAATGCATGATTTTTTTTACACTTCAACAGGTTGTTAAAGCAGCGTGCCAGAAACTCTGTTTTCATCAGACCACCGTGAATTTTGCAGGAGGCTTCTCACACTTTCTTTCACTGTGTCAGTTTTCTGCGGTCTCCATATTGGCATGTGGTTAGGGTTAGATTATTGAGGCCATGGCACGTCCTCCAGGAAAACTCTCCCGGAGCCATACTGTGCTGTTCTTGACCTTAGCACTGCCTAGCAATTACTAAATAAAACACAGAGGATTCCATTGATGATGCTTCGAGGTAATCAGAGTGGATCTTTTCATCGTTGCATTCCTGCTCAATTGGTGCTTGTGGCTTTAAAAAATGCTCAAGCACCTGCTGAAATTACCGGGACATTAATCATTATGACTTTATGACTAAACTTCAGAATTTTTGGCACACTTGTTACGAATGATTTAAAAGAAAAAAAAAAAAAAGATGAATTTCAAGTTTTCCCTAGTAACACCCAGCACAATTATGTGCATACAATATAAGGAAAGGCTCACACACACAGTTTGATAAGTGAGGGCTGTTAGTCATATTAGCTTTAAGTTTTCTAGGTTTTATATTAATCATTGCGCTACAATTACGAAGCCTGAACTAAAGTTGGGAGAAATATGGAGATACTAATTTAAGCCCTAAGGATTCAACTGAATACACGTAAAATGTGTGTATATGTGAGACTATTTAAATGTTAAAGGTTATATAATGTTTCAAAATGCATATGAATGTAAAATACTCACAGTGTCTCCAGGCTCTCTAAACCTTCAAAACATCTTGAACCCATGCTCTGTATGTGGTTGTTGTGGAGATGCCTGGAAAAAACCCATAAAACAATCATATTTCTTTGAGGGGGGAAGGGGGGAGGGGGGGGGGGGGCAGGGAGCTGTAATTAAAAAGTTAAGTTTACAAATTACCACTCAGAAGGGATACAGTATGAAAAATTTGAATTTCTAATTGACTATATTTCTAATGGAGATACTCATCTGAAATCCACACCAGATGTCTGTGTAAATTTAAATATTCCACACATAGAAATCAACAACACAAATTGGTCCATGCAGTAAGTCATGTGTGACAAATTGGAATGATACAAAAAAACAGAAAGCCAATAAATAGCTAAAATCTTTCATTCTTAAAAAGCAACTCTGCCCTTTTTCAGTACAAATTAATATCAACTTTCATTGCAAATTGATAGGCTCTCAATGAAGATTAGTTATGAGCATAACTCCAAAGACTGCATTGGGTGTATGCTTTTGAAGAAAAACTAGAATGCTTCCAACCAGCTCTCACTCTGCCTTCAGCTTAATGTGGGCAATAAGGTGAACGGTTGTAATGCTAATGTCGTCAGCACACTCAATAGTAAAAATGTTTCTCATTGACAAAGCATTGCACAAGAAGCATGTCATGATGGGTTAAAGCAATGAGCTCTCAAGACATTTGCAACCATATGTTGCAGAGCATACGGATGCCACTGGTTCCGCATATATTTTTATTAAGACCTGAGTGTGCCTGTGAGCATAATTTTTTGTGTGGATTACTGAACAGGCCTGTGTGTTTACTGTAAAAAAAAAAAAAAAAAAAAAAAAACTGGCATATTTATCTAACTCGCTGTGAAAAAGGTGCAAATCAAGATGTCACTTACAGCACAACAAGCGCTGAGAGGTTGGTAAATGCATAATCTGGGATGTGGGTGATCTGGTTCAGGGCCAGCGTCATTGCCTGTAAAGAGTGCAGAGAGTCGAGGGCCATCACAGGAATCTCTGTCAGGGAGTTGTCGTCCAACCACAGGTGTCTCAAAGAGCTAACGCCTCTGAAGGCCTCAGCTGGCACCCTGCTTAGGAGGTTGGCATCAAGGCGCCTGCAGTATGAAAAAATAGATAATCACTTCGGTTGAGTATTTTTGTGTAAATGCCTTTATGTGTATTTGTGGTTATGTGTCATGACAGTTCGGATTATAGGAAAAGTATATAAGGATTAGACGCCCTTTATTCCCTCTCTTTCATCTTTGCTGCCATCTCTTAGAAGCTACTCACTATGATTTATTCCCCTGCTAAATAAGCTATGTCGAGCTTCACCAGTACAGACATGTATCAAATGCAAGATGAGAAAAACACAAACATGTAGGAATGACTACAGTGAGCCTGTTTTCCATGTCTCCGAGTTTTGTAGTCTTGTATAAAGGTTTCTTCGATCCATGTCCGGAAAAAGGGAAAGGCCATTAAAGGTGTCCTCAGCCGTTCCTTCTGTCTGCATTCTTTCCATCATATTCTCAGTTAGTATTGGGACTGACAGTGCTCCATCAAACCACACAAACACATCTCCTTTCATCTGCTGAAGTTAGGGCGGTGAACACTTTTATGTCTTTAATCATAGAGAAGCTAAAAAATGTTTGTCCTCTTTATTCTTCAATACCCTATACCCAGAGGCAAAGAGTGTGGACACACACCCCGGGTAAATACGCGCATGGATACACACTGTCGATAGTGATGAATGATCCCCTCAAGGCAGGGTTGACAAGCTGAGACCACTTCCCCCCCGCTATTCTTCTTTCTCTGGCCCTTCACATTCATTCATTAATCTCTCTTTGCTCCATCTGGCTCCTCTGCATTGATTGCTAATGTCAACACTGATCCACTCCCAGCCATTGTGGTCTCTTGAATCTCTTTCTTTAGCTCTTCTCCATCTTTGAAACATCCTTGCTTATCAGTCTGCTGAGCAGCTTTATTGTCCTGTTCTTCACTCCCCCCGCCCCCCCAAAAAGCTACACTACAGAGAAAGCATCATCAAAGGGGAATGTGAACTTGAACTTTGAACTTTTCTCCCCATAAAGATTTTCCATCGGTGGCAGCAACTGTGCAGATGCTTAAAGCAAATGCACATACCCATGCGGCATACAAGTGTGTGTGTGTATATATATATATATATATATATATATACAAACACTTTCAAATTCTTTTGTCATGATCAAAGGGCTGTTAAAAACTTTTTCCTTACATATTTCTTCCGTTTTAGCTTTTTTTTGCTACACTTCAACGCTTCAAATCATCGCATACATTTTGAAATCACACAAAGGGAACCTTAGTGAACACTAAATCTTTTCCAAACTAACATGGCTCTGAAAGAAAATGTAATTGCCACTTAAACATAATTAGGGGTTTTGCCACACTTGGCACCAACAACTTCCATCAACCATTTTCAGTTGTTAGCAATCAGTCTTTCTTAAATCTTTTCACATTTTCTCGCACATATCTTTACAACATTGTTTTAATTCAGCAACATTTGAGAGTCACAACGGCTTGGATGACCTGCTTAAGTCCATGCCACAACCTCTCAATCACATTTAAGTCCTAACTTTGATGAGGTCACTCCATAGATCCATTGTCTATAACTTAGACACTATAACTGCTTATCCTTACAGGGTCGTGGGGAGCCTGGTGCCTATCTCCACCAGTCATTGGGCTAAAGCCAAGCTATTGTCCAGTCTGTCACAGGGGACCACTGAGACATACATGACAAATGGCAGAACACACTCGATTTAAGAGAAACCAGTTAACCTGATCAATAGGCTTTAAGGCTTTTGGAAGATGCCAAAGTGCCCAGAGAGAACTCCGAACTCTTTGCAAAAAGACCCCAGGACCTTCTTGCTGCAAGTCAACAGTGCTAACCACTGTGTCATTGAATAGCTCTACGAGGCCACTCCAAAACCTTGAGATAATCACAAGACGGACCTTATCTGTAGTGATTCCTGTCTGTTCCTGGCTGAGACGCTGTTGTGTGCGGTCCCATGACGTCTTCTCCTGCTCCCTGTGCTGCACCAGCAATCAGAGCTGAGTGGTTACACCTGCGGCAGCTCTAATTACTGAGCTGTTGCACCTGGGAGGAGAACTATATATTCCTGGCTTTCACAGTGTGTTACTGCCGGATTCTTGAAAGCCATCGTGTGAGTAGACCATCCAGCATTCATTGTATTGAGCTCTTGATACTGACCTGTCTCGTTCCTGTTTTGCTCCTGCCTGCCTTGCCCCTGTTGGGTACTCCTGTTGGCTTCTGATCTCTGGACACTGACCTCCTGCCTTGGCTATCGACCAAGCCTGTCTGCCTCTGCCCCTGTCTGGATTATACAACCTACTGAGTACCACCCAAGCCTGAACCTCGTACCTGTCTCCTCTCTCTACCCCCACTTAGATACCTCTGCACGGTGTGTGTGCCTGAACTGACAACGACTTCCCCACTAGCTCTTGCCCTGCCTACCGATAACAAGATTCGGTTCAGTCACCAAGTGATCCGGACCTTTCAGATGGAGCCGTCAGGATCAATCCCTAGAGCCAATCCCCAGGTTAGTGGTGTATATTCAGTATGCCGTCACCCTTGCAGAGTTATTCCTGGCCACTAACCTTATTCTGCTCTCTACGGAGATCCTGATACACGTTCCAGTCATTTCCAGTTCGAGCTACACGAGTTTACTAAAAATAAACTCTTATAAACATTTGCCTCTTGTGTTGGTGGAATTATTGGGTATCCAGATTCTGAGGGTGCATTACATTATCCTGCAATGTTTTGAGGAAGAGAACTGAATTCATGGTTTCATCAACTATAGGAGTAGGCAGGTCTCGAAGAAGCAAAACAGTCTAGGATCATTACACCATCACCATAATGTTTCCCTTTAGGTATCATGTTTTGTCCCCTGAAATTTTGCGTCATTTTATACTCAGTGAAATGGGATGCACACTTTATAAAAAGTTCCACGTTTGTCTTGTTAGTCTAGACACCAATAAGACAAAAGTTACTTTTTCAAGTAGGGGGCCAGCTTTTTGTTCCCTAAAAATTATATTGGTTAGAAATATGCATTTTTTTTACTCTCCTAATGATCATCCACGTACATACTACTTAAGTGGGAATTTGTTTGTCCTTGAAGAAAATCACAGAATGAAAGCTACAGAAGGCTCTTCAACTTTCTGGTCTATTCACTGGGGGAAAATAATAAGCGTTCCTTTGGGTAGACTATTCAGGTCTCCACAAGGTCCAGACAGAATGGGGAACGTTCCTCTGAATCCAATAAAGCAGACTATTTCCTGCCCATCACATCAAAGTCTAACGGACAGCTATAGGGATGAGGAACAGAAAGAGAAGAAAAAAGATCTGTTAAAATACCCCAGAGATCTGGGAACTTGCTTGTGCTGGTTCAATTCTCCAGATGGCTAAACTTTTATGCAATAAGGAAGCTGGAGGACCACATTTTTATAGCAAGTGTGTTGAGTCAAATCTCTAAAAAAACAGGCTTCTCCATATTTACGGCCACTTGTGAAGTTCATCAGTGGTGTTTATGCTTCTCAACCGGCGGGTTGAGGCCCGAAACACTTGTGTCAGCTTGTGCCGCCGCTGAACTAAACAACACCCCATCTGTTCCAAACGGTGAGAGAAAAGTTTCGAATCACTTCCTGCACTTAAGGGGATCTTGGTGGAGATTAAGCGATGATTTACAGAGGATATACCCTTCTTTATATGTTTATACCAATGTAAGAGCCATGTGCTGACTCATTTGCCATCTCTCCATCTTTTCAACTGATGTGCCTTATACCAATGCGAGGCGCCGACAAGTTTTATTTTCCAAAGCCTTTCCAGTAATCTTACTCTTCGGAACTTATCATTACCATAATGACAAGGTGCGTCTCTCTTCATTGGCTTTGTGTGTATATTTGAGTGCGGGTTTTTTTCTCGCTACATGAGGTGATCTCCATCCCAAAGACAAGGGAAAGAAGACCTCACACATTCAGAACCTGAAGACAGACAGGCATCAAGGTGACAGACAACTGTTTAGTCAGACATACAGTGATTGGGGCAAGGGCCGCAACAGGTGGAACATCTCCTTATATGTGCTGTACAGTACATATAGATGTGTGTCTGTGTGTGAGTGTGCAGGATTTGTGGCGATTTCAGGAGCACAGGTCCAGTTTACAGCAAACAGAAAAATGTTGTAGGTGGTAGAGGCGTTTCATTTTTCTTTCATACCCATCCCCTCCTGCGTTTCTTTCAAGCAATTTGTGAGTCTCTCTGATTAAAAGGAGAAATGCAAGGAACTGTTCATTTGGAAAGCAGAGAAGTGGAACTATGTATTTTTGTTTTGGGGGGGGGGAGGCTGAGAGGAACAAGGCAGGGCTGAGGAATTGCAGAAGTGGAGGTCCAAATGTGTGCGTCTAAACATGCACACTGACATTCATACGCTGACCCCACAGATTAGACAATTAAGCCACCAAACATGCTCATTAGCCGCGGGGATGGCTGCGTGGGTGGTGGGGGAAGAACGGAGAAGTATGAGGAGGAAGAGAGAAGGAATTGATGGAAAACGGAGCTGTTTCACAGCTCATTGGAGATGCTCTCGCTGGCCTGTAGTGTCTGCTGTTTCCCTCATGGCTTCCAGATGCTACCATGACACAGTCAGAGCTGTTGCTCCAACCGTCAGGCTCTTTCATTGAAAGCAGGACTGTTGCAGCCAACACACGGGGTACGGTCTGCAATTTGTCAACGGTGCTCTATACCTTGACTGTGGTTAGAGCTGAGATGTGTAGGTGGCCAGTGGTCTTTTATTCCCTAATGGATGAGGTGGAGCAGCATGATTAAAATGCGTGTGCAATGAGTGTAAGAGGGGAAACTCACAAGGACAGGAGGTTGGGGAGGTCCCATGGAGCATCATCAGGAAGTCTCTCCAGCTGGTTGTTTTGTAGCATCCTAAAAAGACAAAAACAACTGAATCATCCGCAGGCGTCTGGTCGGTACAATTGATTTGTTCGCTCACATCAAGCAGAACAAATAATTCTATAGTGATGGAAATCTGAACACAGGAGCTAACGGGCCTGAGTAAGCTTGAAGAGAAGCAGAAGATCAAGAAGGGAAGAGGAAAAAAAGAACAAGAACCTCTTTGGGTGGGCTGGTGATGTCATCCTCAAAAGAATGGCGCAAAAAATGAGGGGGGAAGTGGGCAGGAAACAATAGCCTTCTCTCTTCCTTCATTCTTCATTTTCTCAACTTCTCTTTCACCGTCACTTTCTACAAAGCTTTTTTATTATCAGTGTCTTCCTCAATGTTGTGCGACCACGATAGCACTGTAGCTGCCATTTATTTTCAAAACAGGAGATAAAAACACTGAATTGAAAAAGCTGAGATTGGATGATAGCATCTGTGAACAGCAATTTTAGTGTCTCAGCTGGATTTGTTGGAATTAGGTCTGGGCTTTGGCTAGGCAGTTCTACCACATGAAAATGCTTTGATTTAAACTGCGCTGTGGTAGCTCTGACTAAAATGTTAGGGTCGTCCACGAGAACGTGCTATAGAAACTATCCTCAATTTGTGAGTGAGCAAGTGAATAAAAATAATGAAAAACAGGGATTAAAAAAATAAAACATAACATGGTTTTCAGAATAGGTTTTCACTACTTGAGTATCACCAGACAAGAACACCTCATTGTGTTATCTTTTCTGCCATTATTTTATAAAGGCTAGATTAATTGAGTGCAGGGCTAATTGTTGATTCTCCGATCTAAGCTGTGGATCTCCGCAGCTCCTCCTGAGTTGCCATGGGCTTCTTGGCTGCTTCTCTGGTTCTTGCCCTGTTTGCCCATCCTGTCAGTTGTGCGGGATGGTCATGTGTTTGCTTGTATGTAGCTGTGCATACTTTTTCCATTTTTGACTTCAACAGTGTTCAGTGAGATTTTTTAAGTTTATGATATCACTTTTTTAAACTAACCTTGCTTTAAACGTTGCTCTTCACGATGCAGTTTATTTACTAATGTTCTCTAACAAACCTCTAAGGCCTTCACAGAACAGCTAGATATATAAAGGTTAAATGACATGCTCTGTTCATATATTAAGTAACTTCTGATTGCAGTTCTTTATTTACATTTAGAAATCATAGTAAATTATATTATAATTTATTAATAATAATTTATTAATTACAATGCTTGACACACATTTTTAGATTTTTAAAGGTTTCTTCTATTGCATTAAATCCCAATGAAAGACTCTGAAGTCTATGTTAATATAAAAATATTTGAAAACTTTCAAGAGAAAATTAAAAATTTTGCAAGGCACTGAAAACAAAATCCAGTAAGGACTCTGTTTGCTTTATGTAAGGTATATGGCCTACGTAAAGTTCTTCCGAAGTTGGTTTTATTGTTGTAGTGTGAATGAAAACCTTCAGACATGTATTCATTTAAATTTTATTGGTATTGGTTGAATTTATGGCTGGTAGAGTTGTTATATCTCAGTGCATTTCAAAAACCATGATTATTTTCCATATTTCCTCAGATAAACTGCAGTGTGCTAGGTAAGTTTATATTTTGTGGCATCAGTCCCCAAATTCTTCTGAGCCAAAACCAAAGACGGGCTATTTGCCAGTGCTTATGAAAACCCCCTTAAAACCTTAAAAAGTTCACAAGAAATGTGGCCACAACTCATTAGATGCCACATGTCCAAAGGTACTGTGTGTTTTATTGCTGATCTGCTCTTTTTTGCGATTTTATAGTTTTGCGGTCTCTCTAGCAGTTGGTGGCCATGCATCATGGGATGAGAGCTGGGGTGTTAAAAAACAGCTTTAAATAGGGTTCTGAAGCAATTCTTTGACACTTGTTGCATTCTCAGTGAGGAGTGTGACTTAGAGGTCCCTTTACCACACCTCTGAAGGTGCACACTGTAAGTATGCCCATAAATTAGGTCTTGAAACTTAAACTTATTTAAGACTTGAAGGGAGATAAAGGCAGAACATGTCTCTTCCAATCCATAAACTTTAACTGCGTTTAATGATGCGTGGCCAGTGCATTTTATTTCAGACAGGAGGACAGCTTTTCAGAACAATCCAAGAACATTCAGCACTGGATAAAGTTTAAGGCATTTGAGAGCAGGGCTGAGACACGGGGTGGTTACTTACAGAACTCGGAGGTTGTGAAGACCCTGGAGAGCAATGCCTGAGATATACCTCAGCTGATTGCCGGAGATACGCCTGAAAGAGAAACACACCTTTCAAAAAAGAGAATTTTAAAGTAAAAAAAAAAAAAATCTAGTACAACTACCCAACAAAAAAACAAACAAAAAAAGTCCCAGATGAACAGTTTTGTCATTTATTTTCCTCAATGATTTTGAACGAGTCTCCTCCAGCATGACATCATTCCATAGTTACAGCTTTGGGGTTATGCTTGGGGCAGTATGCAAATAACCATATTTGATTCGCTTCAGTGTGGTTACTGTTGGCCCAAAATGCACCCTGAAACCTTAACCAGTCCTGGGAGCTCCGGCGAATGAGTAAAAAAAAAAAGAGATCGGGTCAACAAGTGCATTGCGAGAAATCGTATGCGTCGTCTGTGTCTAAGGACATATGCGGTGTTTGTGCTCGCAAACACGTGTGCGGCGCGAATACGTGTGCCTATTCTCATGTCCTTGAGGTGAAATTGGGCCCATTCTGAGGAGCCTTGAGGACAGCACGGCAGAGAAACCACACACATTCACACAAGCAATCCAATCAGTTTGTTTATCAAACCCAGCACCTAATGGTCATTTGCGAGTGTGTGTATGAGATGTCCAAATAAATAACATTCAGTCCAACAGAGTTAATTCCCAAGGTCACAAGCTGGAAATGCAGTTTAAACACAGATTTGGTTCTTCACAGCCCAAGACCACCCACTTCTGTTAAACACACGCACACATACGCTAAAGGTTAGTCATTGGCACCCTCCTCTGAATCAGACCAATTCTCTACAGGTGCAGCTTTATGCTAAGCAGCTTTTTCCTCTGTCGAAGCTGCACCATGAATATAAATGTAGTGAAATAATAGTATTAAGCTTTGTCTGCCTTTCCAAGATGCTATCATCCATTCAGTAATGAACAATAACTCAGAGAAAACTTCCTTTGACATCTGATGTTGACGTCAGCGCCACATATTAGCATTACTGTGCAGTGGCGAACCGCAACACTCCAACCACGTCTGCCAACTTTTAAACTCGGCTCAGAGTACGTCTCTCCCAAAGCTCGAATTGATCAAAATGAGGATGCACATCATTGTACTAGAACACGGAGTTGAGTGAACAAATTATTTTCAATTTCATAAGGGTGTCGCTTAGTCATGCATCTCAACTCACAGTCAAGCACAGATTAAATGTCGCCCACAGAGTCTCAGAGCAGATGGCAAAGACATTAGAGTTAGCTGATCTGTGTCACCTTAAGGTCTCTTGAATCTATTAAATCAAGATAAGGTAGTTCCGCTTTGTACTTTCATCTGATTTATATTTATAACGGAGGTTTTTACTATCTCTCAAAGAACAAAATTTATCTGACTTTGGGAATGTTTTAGGTTCTGTCGCTGTACCAGATTGCCATTTGGGACAATTAAAAAAGTTGCATTTGTAAAGGGAACTGTTCAAAGTTTTTAAAAAAAGAAGAACAAATCTACACCAGTATCTCAACTTGGCTGTTTCTAGAATGTCTTCTGTTGACTCTTGGTCTTGGTTTGTTGCTGAGAATGGTGCTTGACAAGTTCGCCCGGGCCCCTCTTTTGTCCCAAGTGAAAGTTTATTTAGGTGCCATTTGCTACAATCCAGGGAAACTTTGGTTATCTAATCATGACTAGGATAACATTCGATGAGGTTTGGAAGATAGTTCAGAACTCGTTTTGACAAACTCCTGGAGACAGTTGACCTTAGGACTTTAGGTGGGGATGCAAGACATGCAATGTGCTCTGGGATGGAGATTGGGCAGCATCACTCTTTTTTCATGTTTTTGTTTTTCTTCTGGACCTAATGGATTGTTTACAGCTGCAAGTACACTCGCAGTACGTACGCCTGCGAGACACTGCTGTTTTCTTTGTTTGTTTTTGTTGTCTTTGCTGATGTATATAGCAACATCTCTGAAGACTGTTGGCCGCGCTAGCAGTCCTGGCAGCTAACATCCAGTTGACCAAGTGAAACCTGTATGCCAGTGTTGTGGCAGATATCTAAGTTAAGACTCAAAGCATTAATTGAAGTAAAAGGAGCCACCACCACTCTCAGGCAATTACCAGGGAGCCTGTGGGTGTAGGCTCCCAGAGAAACACTGCTGACCAAACAAGTCCCACTGATCTCTTAGGCAAGACCGCCTTCTGCCTGGGCATAAAGAGATAAAGCTATGTTTGATCTGATTCAACTAAAGAAAGACTCCACTTCATTGATTTCTTGAGAAAATAGAAAGACAATTGTGTTTCAATACCTGTAGATGCTACGACACTGACTGTTTCTTGTCCACAAGCAAATGTTAATAGCATAGGCACCTGATGAAATATAACAGATTGCACCAAACTATTTTGCGATGCGTTCTATCACATTTTTAGTTTTCAATAGAAAGGTTCGTATTTATGTCATTGTGGTCAGTGTATAGAACCCAGTTATACTCAAAGAACTACACCATAGTATCCAAATCAATACTCTGGAATTACTGTTCTGCCAAGTCCCCCCCCCCTCCCTCCTGCTTTTTGTAGACTTATTTTTCAAAAAGACAATATGTGTCAAAAGTGAAGATGGATATTTAGCAACAACAACAACATCCCCAGAACACTGGAAGTTGCCAAGGAACAACTCTTTCCATGATATCACGGAGTGCATTTTATGTGTGTAAAGATTGCACTTTTGAGCGAATGTTCCACACTTGGCCTCCTGTTCATGCCACATCAATCTCATCTTAATGAAAGGCGCCTTGCTCTTGTCAAACCAGAGCTCCGACTGTTTTTGCTTTTAATGTGATTTGGGGATTGTTAGAATTGTTCTTGGCCCTTGCTCTGCATTGATAAAAAAAAATGAAACAAATAATCCACCTCAGCATAACTCAACTCTGTTGAAATGATTCATGGGTAAAATAACAAGGACAATGTTGTTGAAATGTACGGGGGAGAGAAAAAACGGGAGTAGTTTGACTTTTTATGAAGGTGAGACCACCCTGCTATCAGTGCTAATCAGCAAGGACTTTACTGAAGCATACCAACTACTGATTATCCTATGTATCGCCATGTCTTATTGCCTCGGAATAATAAACAAGCTGACAGATTAAAGAGTTAGAGAACAAGGATGAAGAACAACATCACATTTCTGGATCCGATCTAGTGATAGAGGCAAAGCAGAGCCTTGGCGGGTGATAAGAGCTGATGATGAAATTAGAGAGAGTGAACAGGACAGATGGTTTCGCACATGGTGTCGTTTGTTCAGAGATGCTCTTTTGCGATCGATATAAGACGTGTTCTGACCATGGAAATCTTACTGGTGTTTGAGCCCTCAGTCCACCCTCAAGGTCAACCACTTAACCTGCCATTAACCTCAAAAATCGTGGGAGGAAAACATACGCCGCAGGAGTGTGTTTTGTGCGAGAGGCTGTGTGTTTCTCAGATTCAGAGACATACAAATGGCAACGTTTGGCAGCTTTAAAATGAGAATTTCCAATCGACCTCCATAGTCCCAGCTGTGGGCTGCACCTGGAGCATCAACAAAGCCAATATCATAACCTCTCAAACCCCGACCGCGTCATATTCCTGGCATATCAGCAGACAATCTTATCACACAGAAGAAGAAAAGCAGGGTAGCTCTGACCTCCTCTCACCACCTCATTCCTTTTATATTTCAACAGCTTTGCAGAAAGCATGATTGCTGGAGCAGTTTGACAAGGCTGGATAAACTTTTAAGAGTTTTGGTGCTAGTAAAAGCGAGGTTAGCCTTTATAACTTTATCTCAGTTTCAAGTCCAAACATGAAGCTGTCCTGTGTTTTATACAGATTTATTTAAAATGACAATTTTGTTAAATTGTATTTGAGAAGAAGCGTGTTATTAATCCCAAAGGGAAATTAAAGTTTTATGTTTTCGAAGTAAAAACAGCTGTTGTATCCACTCTTTTGACCAATGTGCGTCACATATTTGCATGACATATGTCTGTTGGATATTCAGTGAGTGCAGCCCAGAAAGTAGGTCGTGCTGTCGCCTTCGCCTTGAGTTTCAAGTGCATGACAACCCGGGGAGAGGTAATCATTATCAGCACACACAGCATATTTCCATAATATTGCTTCGGATTAACAGATGTTGTTAATGAACCATTGTGGTTGTATTTGAATGGGATTTGTATAAGAAAAGTAGCAGCGGTTACTATTTGAATCACATTTTGTTTGTGAGGGGTTTGACATTCAGTCAGTTTTTTTTTTAAATATCCAAAAACATGTGCTGTAGCCGGGATTTGCTGGTGCTCATAGTAATAAATGAGTAGGAAGGGGGATGCAGGAGTGTTATTTACCCCAATACCAAAAAAAAAAAAAATTAAATAAAGCACAAAGCAGATAGTGTGATGTAGATATCAAACAGTCTCTTTTCAAATCTAAAATTACCAGACACAGGTGATTGATGGCTACAGATAATGATGACTGTGAGAGAGTTGACTAAACCAGGTGATTATGTGCAGAGCTAAACACAGAATAAAGAGTGAAATGTGATCCGTGGAGGTATAATGTGTGCAGGCTTTGATAAAGACGATGGGCTGGAACCACTGTCGCCTTCTAAAGTGGTTTACAGGAAGAGCTTCTTAGGGGGCAGTCTCATCGCAACCATCCCCCTTCTGGCTCCAAGTCTCAATTTGACAAGAAACAGATCTTTGCATCTTTGATGTTAGAGCAGGACAACCGAAAAGAGGGGGATGTCTTTGAAATGTCAGGTAGATAACTAACCGGTCTATGAGTCTTTATCGCAATGTGGGCATCTCAACCCTCTTATTAAACCACCGACCTGCCTCTCAGTTTCCTCTGTTCATGTCATGTATCGCTGAGTGTTGCGTGCAGCTCTGAGTGTAAATTAGGTGCAATTCACTGATCAAAGCATTAAATGAAGGCTTAAAAAAAGGCAATGAAGTTCAACAGAGTAGAACTAAAAAAAAGGGGGAGATTAGAGGGAGTGAAAGGGTTTGAGGGATGACAACTACACAAACAGTTTAATAGCAGTGTTAATACGATGGTGAATCAAAGGCAGGTTTATCCCGGTGAGAAATGCTACTTGCTTTGTGTGTAAATTAAATCACATTTTTCTTGGTTAGTAAGGATTAGCTGTCTGCATATTGATGCCATAGAGGTGAGAACTGGGCAAAAAGATTTACAAGCTGTACTGTTCATGGACACTCTGCAACTCTTTAGCATTTGACTTATACTTCTCCATTAGAGGCAAATAGGCTGAGAGTCATTGCCATAAGCCGACTTGTCTTGATTGCCTTGCTTGGTTTGTAAGAATGTGGGAAGAGCAAAAAAAAAAAAAAAAAGAATATATCAAAGGCAGCGATTTCTTAGCTTGCAATAGCCTGCAGTGAAATGAATACAGGGGGCTAAAGAATTAATTGGAAGGGAAGGAAACAGGGTGAGGGTGGGTGGTGGTGGTGGGGTGGGGGTTGGTGTGGAGTGGAGTGGAGGCAGCGAGGTACGGCCCAACATCAAACAGTTTACCACTATACCAGTCACAACATGCCGGGCCCTTGTCTCTCCTTCTGCTACGAGCCTGTGCGCGAGTCCCCACATCAAAAGCTGCTTCTTTCAAAACCAGCCTTGCTTAGACCATTAGTTTGTTTTGCTAAGCGCTATAAGTTGTTTTAATTATATTCTGCTTATAATCGTCTCCTTTAACCCATCTTTCTAAACTGTCTAGACAGAGGTAGACGTAAGAGAATGCTATACTTTTCCCTGCCTTGAAACTCCGTTATCATCATCTTCATCATCTCAGCACATTTCCAGAAATGGTCAGGCAACAAGCCTTGGCTTTAGGGTTGGAAACATCCTCCTTGGAAGAAGTACAAAGTAGCAGAATGTCTCCCATAAAGTGTAAGAATTTCAGAGCAATAGAGACGTAGCAAGATCAATTGGGTTGTAAAACATTTTAGAAGACTGTCTCTGGACAAATGCTGCAGGTGTTGCTAAATCCAAGAATGCATCCATTTATTTCTCGAGGTGCCGGCAAATGTCAGCCTCGACGTTCAACATCACCTCTTCCAGTGTGGATGCTATTATCACACCAACATCAATATCTGTTCTCTAAAGTTTTTAGAATGTCAGATGTTCAGAATTGCAATTTGAGACGTTGTCATAAATCAAGGTCTTGGATTCAACATTCAGACCATATAGGACAGAAAAAAAAAGAGAGACTGGACATAAAAGACAGTTGGACCATGACTCAAAGTGAACCGAGCGGTTGCTCAGCTGATCTATTTTTCATCATCGTCATCTTCATCGTCATCATCAACTCATTCTTCACAGACTGCAGCTGCAAGAATTAGTAAAGAAAACAGCGGACTGTTCAAACACCCAAAGCCCAGGCATGCATGCACGCACACACGCACACAAACTGCAGGATTGAAGGGAAAAAAAAAATATTATGAGAAGAGTGAAATGTTCACATTCACAGCCTAAGGGAAAATTTGCAAGTTGTTTTTTTTTTTTTTTTTAAACAGGGACTAACTTTAGATCTGCTGGCTAGTCTGAGCAAACATTGGCAATGCTAATGGAGTCTGTGCTCAAACGTTTTATGAATTTTGTTGCTGATTTGTACAACTTTCTTTCCTAAAAATGACAAGCCAAACTGCATTTTATTTCGTACAGAGATGGCTCAGAATGTTTTATTTTTTTAATGTCAAAAAGACATATTTGTTTGCATATGATATTTAAAACATTGTTGTGATACCTGTATGGGCATTTTCAAAATTCATGACCAGAACACAACAGATCTGTTGATGTGGAGGAAATCATAGGGAGGGCAAGCAACCGTTTTAATAAGTTTTAATCTTCTGTCCTTTGCTAAATGACAAATTAGTAATATTAAGCCCAGTGATCGGACAGAAAAAAGAACTGACCGTCAAAATCCAAAATATTAATAAAAAATAAATAAGCCTTAGGGTGTTTTTTACACCGGAGGGGTTCAGTTCTTTTAAAACAATATCTGGTTCATTTCCCCAGCTTGGTGAAGTTCATTTGTGTACATGTGAATAAAACAATTCCAAAGCACTAGGGTGTGCACCAAAACAACATTGGGTTGCAAACAACTCCAGAGCTGTTGTTTTATGGTGTGAATGTGGTCCAACCTCAATCTGAAACAGCTACCAGGTGTCTGTGGCAATCCAGAGAAAACAAACCAATAAACAAACGACTCGCTTCTTTTTCATAAAACAACTGAATGTTCTCACACGGTTCGTGGTGACTGGACTTTTGTTTGTGTGAACATAAACTGAACTACCGTATAAAGTCATGTTACTCATCGAAGTCATCCACTGATTCTGACAAAGGGAAACGAACTATAGATGCGAAAATGCTTTTAGCCTTCATTAGAAAACCACAGTAAACAACCGAGCTTTCAATTCTGATTTAAAGGAGCCATCTGTTTCTGCACATCTCTGGTGTTCAGGGAGTTATTTCTAGGGCTGAGGAGCATAGACACTTGGGTGGACTTTAAGAAAATATGTATTTTATGACACGAGTGCTTCAGTGGTGTGAAATGTGACAAGAATCCCACAAATAGTGTAGTAAAGGCCAAGATCATTCAGTGTCCTATAGATAAATAGGAAGATTTATAAATCGTCTGATGTGATATCAACCGCTTTCCCGGTGTTGGCCGAGATTTTAGCAGCAGCATCTTGAGTGAGCTGTCTGGTTGATTGAGACCTGCATCAACATTAATTGGAGCTACTGAAAACAAAAGCTTGCAATAGTCTCTCATGTTCTGTATCAACAGGAAACATATTGTAGCAACATTTAAAGATAGTAGTAAACTAATTAAGTACTTTTTGCTAGATAAATATAGGCCTGAGTCCATAACACCACCTAGTTTTTTTTTTTTTTTTTTGAATGCTGTGTGATTTAAGAGTGTAGTTGAGTGCTGATTTTTAAATTTGTATTTTTCGGACAAAAAACATTAACTCTTGTCTTTTTGGATTAAGCTGGAGAAAACCCTGGTCTATCAAATTATTTATATTTTGGACAGTTTCGCTCAGTGAATATAAGGGATTTTGGTCATGTGGTGGCAAGACATAGACTGTCTATCATCAGCATAGGTATGGTGAAAGATGTTTTAATACTTTAGAATCCAGGGGTGTCCAACTCCAGTCCGTGTCTGGTGTCTTGCAAGTTTTAGATGTGTCCTTGTTCCAACACAGCTGATTAAAATCAAAAATTGCCTCCTTAACATGTCTACAAGTTTTCCAGATAACTTGTAACCCAATAATAACCCAATAATTTGGATTTGGAATGTTGACTCAGGGTGACATATAAAACAAGTAGGACACCAGCCCTTGATGCCCAACTTTGAACACTACTGCTATAATTTAAGCAGTAAGAGCATGTAGAAAATAAAGTGTGATCCAAAAACGGAGCCTTGAGGAACCCCACTTGTGATCTTTGCTCAGATTTATAACTGCCTCATCTACCAAGTGAGATTTGAAGCATTTTAGCACAGTGGCGGAAAGTCCAACCCAGTTCTAGGCTAAAAATCAGTATGTCATGATCAACTCTGTCAAAAGTTATAGGAGTTGTTTTTATTTTGTGATGACATTTAAAAAGAAGATTGTTGTGAAATGGAAATTTATCATTTTATTTTTACTCATCGGGCAGAAGAAACAGTTAACAAAATGATATTCAAGAAAGTCTCTTTGATCCTTAAAGATTCCGGACCCACCTAGAATGGACAAAGTGCTCATAAGTGTGTTTTGGTTCACAAATGATTCATAATTCCTTACATGCATCCTTATTTTACCTTTGAAAGCTGCTTATACTGAATGGGCTGCAAGTTATAATGTGTCTACTTTGGCAAAGATTAAATCTACAAGTGTATTGCTCCTGCTGCGCTCTCTGACGGGAAAAATAGGCCAAGGCAGAAGACGAAAGGAGCACCTTGGATGGTGAGACCTACCCTATAAATATTCCGAGGACTAAATTCCCTCTCTGAGTGACTATCTAGTTCCCTTTTGTTCCTCTTTTCTACAGCCATCCCAGAATCTACTAGCGCATTGCTGCAGGCGCTTTCTTAGTGGGGGAGATCAGAGGCAGGCCAGAACCATCAACCCCATCTCCAAGGTCTGTTCATTTCAACTGCTCAGGAAATGGCTGTTTCTTGTCATGTGTAAATTCTGACAGTGGGGGTTCATAAACTAAGTGTGAGCTGAATGATTTTGTACTCACAGTTCTGATAACAGGTGCAGTCGATGGAAGGCTCTGGGCTGAATCTCGCTGATGTTGTTCATGCTCAGATCCCTGGAGGCACAAAATGGAAAAGCATCAATGCATACCTTAGATTATTTGTCTAATGTTAAAAGAATACAAATGTTAAAAATTTGCTTTCACTTGGCAATCAGTCATCTGAAGTAGGAGCAGGATGGGGAGAGGTTGGAGGGTTAGTTAGAAAGGTTGGAGGACAAAAGGGTGAAGAGGGAGATGTAGAAGAGAATTTTCCCCAATGAATCACTGTTGGGCAGCTGTAATTTCCTCCTCATCCTGTGGACTTTTTCTCTTTTCCAGATGTTTCACTCTACTCTCTCACATCTGACCCCCTTAGGCTCCCCTTATATCTACTTCTCTCTTTCCCTCAGATTTCTCCTCCTTTTCCCCCTCAGGTTTCTCGGGAGACCACCACCCTCCCTCTTTTTTTTCATTGCTCTAACAGACAGTCCCCTTCTATGGTTTACTGATGCGAAAATGAGTGTTGTGTAGTGAGTGTTGATGCAGCTGCATTATGGTGACTTTAGAAGGGGAACCTATATAAATCGCCCAAGTTATGTAACGCAGTATCTTTGATAAACGCGATGAAAGCAAGGAGTTGCCTCACCACCTCTTTACTTCCGTGGCCCTTTGGGGTCTCGCTTGAGTCTTCGGGAGTTGGTCTCGTATGTGTGTGTGTGCCTGCATATGTCCATGACACTAAACATTGCTCATAAAGCCAGACCACCAGGCTAGTAAGTGTAAACTGTGCTCTCGGAAGCCCTTCGCAGTGGCGAGTTTTGACACACTCGCTGTTTGTTGAATCAACCACACAGACAGGGAGGCTAAATAGATCTGCCTTGAGATGTGATCTACATCTAACTTCAAGGCAGTCCTGTACAAATCATTTGAAAGCAATAGAATGCGTTAAACTTTTGGGCATTTGATTTATCAGCCATAGGAATCTAACATTTAACTAAATTAATAAACATAATTTACTAATCCCTTTAAGATCAATAACGTTTTTTGATTTGAATAAACATGAACCATTTAGGGGTCCATAAATCTCACAAATTTTGATGAGCATCCAGTCCTTAAAGGTGCAGTAGCAATATTTCACCACTAGGTGAGAATTGTGCACTGTCTATAGACTAAAACAAGATGTGCATCAAGCCACGCCTCTCTCCACCTCCACTCCGGCTCCAACCCAGCACTCATTTGCCTTTCCATTCACACTCGACATCCGTATGGTCATGTTTGCAAAGGATAAATTCACAGCAAAACTGCATCACCCTTTGGAGGAACATGTCTAGTGAAGAAGTAAGTAACTCCTAACAATGCTGTTAGCAAGAGAACGTCTTGATCCACCATCTTGTGCTACACAACACTGCTCTTGCAGTGGTATTTTATGGGCAGTGACGAGTTCACATGCACGCGCGGCCGACCCGGCTATGTGTGACATCAAACCATAGTCAATCTCAAAAGATACCTTTAGTTCTTCACAAAACTTTTATTTTTTTTTAAATAATAAAATTTTACTTGTTGCTCCTTTAATGTTTCTTTCTACTGTGAAATTTTGGGAGGTCAGTTAATTGTGTACAATTTTTATTACATCTGCTCACATTTATTACTTACTTATGAAGATAAAATATTGGTAAGCTAGTTTTGTTGCGTGAAAATGTTGCTGCTACAAACACTCTTGGCTCTGACTGCAGAGAGTTCAGGGTGTTTGTCAAGAATGCTTTCGAGTCAGACTGAAGAGGTACATTTCCTATCCTTAAATACATTTAGCTGACGTTAACAACTTGCTTTAAGTTTTGTAGTTTTTGTACCAAATTCTTTGTCTAATACGGTACCTACAAATACAGGCCCCACCCACTGAAATTTCAAATCAAACAAAGCTAAGCACAAATTTATGTTATGGAGCACAATAATGTGCATTGGCAGCAGGTGTTGTCATGTAGGACTAGGAGAACACAACAAGTAGAGGATGGAAACACTTAACACGTAACATAAATAATTAATTTACAAAAACATCCAATAGCAATTTGGAAAATGTTTGTGAAGGAACAGAATATTTATTTGACAAGTTTGTGTGACCCAAGCTCTCTATAAGTGTCCTATGACTCCAGGCACCTTGAATTATTGTTGCTGCATCAGATATCAGCTGAACTGTTGGTGTCTCTTGTGGTGACAAATTAACTATTGAGCAAATTCAGCACATGAAAACCATGTCTTGCATAATGAAAAGTTGATATAAAGCATACAATGTATTTCACAAGAGATTATTTACTGGTGTTATAATTTCAAGCTATTCTTTACAAAAAAAATTAAATGCCCTGGAAAGGATGGATTTTAAACAAACAAGTTCTTAATCCCCTTTGAAGTGGATGGAAAATATCTTAATATACCAAACCCATAAATCCTTGAAATTAGAACAAGTGACACCAGATAAATGTCAAAGATTAGAAACTCATAATGTAGTGAGAAGATAAACCTATTTAAAAGTCTGGCTCTTGGGTTCTGGTCATATATAGGTGCTGGTCATAATTAGAATATCATGAAAAAGTTGATTTTTTTTTTCCCTCAGTAATTCAAAAAGTTAAACTTGTATATTATTTTGGTCATTACAAACACTGATATATTTCAAGTGGGTTTTTTTTTTCCTTTAATGTTGATGATTATACCTGACAACTAATGAAAATCTCAAATTCAGTATCTCAGAAAATTTGAATATTGTGAAAAGGTCCAATATTGATGACATCTGGTGCCACACTTTAATCAGCTAATTAACTCAGCTAATTAAAGCATCTGCAAAGGCCTTTAAATTCTCTCTCAGTCTAGTTCTGTAGGCTACACAATCATGGGGTTTTGAAGCGTGTGCTGTCATCAGAGATCTAAACAGTTTTCTAAAACCCTTAAGCTTGTGAATGCTTATTAACCTTCTTAAAAATGTTTAAAGATCTCATTTCTTTTTCAAGCATGTTTTAAGGAATAATTAAAAACAAGCTATCTCCACAGGAGTTAAAGATTGCCTCCAAATTCTAATATCAAGGTGCAAAAATATCTAGTGAGTAATAATTAACTTTGGACCAAGAAACTGCACCATATTTTATGATATTGTAAGTTGTGCCTCAGCAAAAAACTACCCTGAAGATTTCCAGGATTTTATGTAAATGATGTCAATTATAATTGCTAGAGTCTAGACACTAATTTAAATTCAGCTCCATCCATAGTCCCATAAATTCTACTTTTTCTGGTCCAGGCTGAAGGAAAACATCCCCACAGCATAGTGATGCCACCACCATGCTTCACCACAGGGATGGTGATATACAGTTTAAGTTTTCCACTACACTTTAATGTACCATACCAACATTGTTTATAAAATGCTTTAATACAGCTTAGGCAATGTGCTGAACATAGCTGCAAGCTAGAAACATAAATTAAAATAACAAAAATATATCAATAACGCATAGGAAGAATAAAAGATTAAACACAATGAAACCAATTAACACAGACAAGGTCAAACTAAATCTTTCTGATATTGAAAGCCAAAGTATAAAAGTAGATTTTTAAGAAAAGCTTTAAAAGTAGGCAGTAAAGGAGCCTTTGTAATGTGCAGGAATAGGTTATTCCACAAAGGATGTGGCACCACCTGTCAATCAATCTTGGAGTTTCGTTAGTAACAAACCAATCAGCGATCAGAATTTGTCACAAAGTAAAATGTCCCTTAGCTGCAGAGGCTGCAAAACACTTAATCCCTGACAAACTTGCCGGCACACACAGCACATGACCACTGTGTGTAGCACTGCATGTTTGAGAGGATAGCTGTTTTAGTTCAGAATAAATTACTTGTAAACTTGAACATTTACACGGCAGTTGAAGCTTATGAGAACAATATTACATACCTCTGTGCCCAGGCCGCTGCATTTAGGAAAAACAGTGGGAGTTGGGAAGCCACTTCAGTTTTGCCAGTTATTGCGAAAGAAACAAGCCACAGCTCTATTACCTCTACCTTGTAAACAATATAGATTAAGTCCAAAGTCTCTGATAATAAGCAGACCTGGCAACACGGCTGTAAGCCTGTAACACAGTGCTGATTGTTCTGGAAGTCCTTTTTCTCCTCTATCATCACTCTTTAACTCATGACTTTTTGGCTTACTTTTTGTTGTAAGATCAATACTATTATTTAATGTGCACTATTTTTGAATTGAAAGACATAAATAAAAATGTATTATATCGTTGCTTTGTAGAAACAAGTTTTTTTTCTATTTTATACATGCTGGCTCTCATTTTTTACATGCATTGTGCCATAGGGTAGCCTGCCAGTATTTTGTAGGAAGTGTTCGAAAAAAACAAAGGGTACCACTGAGCCATGTAGTGACCCAAAAGTCCTGCTCCAAGTCCAGTCTCCTTCCATCACATACAGTGTTGGTGACAAACCCAGAAAGCTCAGTTACACCATTAATTAAAGGGTTAGGGTCACAATGCGGCACAATGCTACAGAAAAAAAAAACTTTGGATACCAGTATCTCTGTTTTTGAGCAATAGGAGCTGACTGCTATAACAAGAAAAAGAAAGGTAAGAACAAAACAGTTATTAACAATGATTTTTTTTTTTTTTGTGAAGCCATGACTGCTACTGCTTAGAGAAGTCTGCATTGTATTGAGAGCCAAGACAGTGACATAAACAGCGGGTTAATATCTTGTTGTGAACGTTATAGCACTTACAGTTAGTGAAGCTCAATAAAACGGATGCTAACTGGTCGTAAACCATTTCTAAACTCAGCATGAACAGGTTAGGGGGGATGTGCTCTGTTTTTGGAGTACCAGTTAAAAGACACGCAACAGTGTTTTGAGCCATCTGTAGATGAGAGAGCAATGCCTTCACTGAAAAGCCATCCCCCACTTCTAGGCAGACAGTTATGACAATCATCAGCATATAAATCTTCTGAGTATAGAACCTAGAAGCAAAAAATATAATGAAAAAAGCAGGGGCTCTAAAATACCACCTTGTGGGACCCCACACAATAAAGGAGCACCGAATGATTCAGTGTCTGAAATGTGGACACAGAAAGCTCGATTGCTCAAATAGTTTCTAAACTGATCAAGAGCTGTGTACTGAATGCCCACTAAATAATTTTGTTTTGATATTAAGATATTGTGGTCGACAGTGTACAAGGCAGCAGTTAGGTCAAGCAGAACCTAGACAGTACAGTTATCTTAATCCCATGCTAAAAGATATCATTGATGACACTGAATAATGCTGATTTAGTACTATGGCAAGCTTTTAAACCTGATTAAAAGGTTTCCAGAAAGCAGGCCATACAAATTTATTTTGGGTCTCATCTGTCCAGAGAACCTTCTTCCAACATGCTTGCCATCTCCCCATGCATGAGTAAACACAACTTCCTATATATTGCTTTCAATGGCTGTATTCTTCCCACTCTCCCATAAAGACCTAATTTGTGGAGTACATTACTCTTGAACAATGGTGTGTGGGATCTTAATTTTTGTTTTATCTGCAAATACTTTCTGTCGGTCTATTACATTAATTCCCAATAAATACTGTATATTAAAGTTTGTGGCTGTAACAAAGCCCAAGGGTTATGGCTAGTGAAGCTAAGGCACTGTACACGATGTTACCCTTTTAGCGATGCAAACTTTTCATCTTCAGAAAATGAAAAAAAAGTGTACAACTAGTGTAACAAATTTAATTCTGAAGTGATAACAATGTTTCCAAGCAGTAACAGGCAATTTGTGAACACAATAGAAACTGCCTGACATCATGTAACACACCAAAAAATGTGTGTGGCCTCAGGAACAATACACATACACACCTTAATCCTGTTCATTGTATGTGTGCTAATAATCTATTTGGTAAAATATTTATTGGAACATTCTGGAGGGATAATTAAAGCCTTGCTACACAGACGGACCCACACACTAACCTCTATTGAGGCATGTGCAGCCTGTTTCAAGGGATGTGTCCCCAGATGGAGACAACTCTACATTATCTGGGCCTGATTAGGGAAGCCATAAACAAACGTTGTGTGAAGTCCGTAACTGCGGCCGCTCTCAGACAGAATAAGCATGCAGCGTTGAAGTGAAAGAAAGAGGGAGAGAGGAAAGGTTTAAAAATAAAGACACAGGCTGGTGAGTCACAGGGAAAGGTTGAATGCAGCTTAGCTTGGCTGTGTGCTCCAGCGAGCTCATTGGGAAGCTCGAGAGAGACGTTTCTGCTGTGCAGGCCAAGGCCTCCGCTGACAACTTGACGTATCGTTGGAAGGCACTGTGCTATGGCTTGTTTTTAAAATCAAATAACAGCTGTGGCTTTTTTAAACCATGATAATTATGATTGATGACTACCACATGTGCATTGTGTCGGCTGGCGCTGGGACGTGCAGATATTTTCAGCGCAAACAAACTGCCGCAAAAATAAATGAGAGAAAGGGCACTTAAAGGTTTTGCAAGCTGCACGGTGTATTGGAGTTTCACGGTGAAAATGTTGAGCTTCTATATCCTTTATTTTATGGACATTACCACTGCGTGACTTTTGTGTGTGAGAGAGGGATACAGAGTTTCGGTAATTTGTGTCTGCTTCTGCCATATGATATTTTTTCCATTTATAGGTGGCTGCGGTGTGTGCGGTAAGATGGCTGTCGCTCATTTTCACACCCTTATTGTTTCCCAGTGGGCCTGCAGATGTGGAGGCTACAGTCCCTAGTCACCCATTCACCACATCACACAGCCGACGCTGCTGAAGCGTAGAAATAGAGTGCTGTGTGTAGGGTTGACAGAATGGAAGTACACGTGGTTTACGCTCTTAATTTTTTATGAGTGAATTCAGCAGGGAATTGTTTTGCCCTATCTCAGCCATCACACTGTCAAGAAAGTGATCTGATGTTGCTTGTTAAAGAACACATCTCTCAACAAGCAGAGCCTCACAAGACAGGACCACTGCTTAGATTTCCCTCTTCTGTTGAAGGATAAGGTAAATACTCCTGCACAGGGCTTGGATTAGGGAAGCAGACTGCTGCTTATCACTATACATATTCTCAAATGCGACTCTTAACAGTTCCTATTGTTCATTCTGCAGAATGATTAGCAATAAAATCATTGGGTCTCAGGAAAACATTGTCAAACATCAGAGAAACCATGTCCGACGTAAGACCATAGATAGAAAATAATTGAATCTTGGGAAACTAACCAGGGCAGCATCAGACAAAATGCCACCAGCACAATGGAGTCAGCCCAAATATGCCACAGCGAAAACAATCTCATATAAAATAGACATCAGAGCAAACGAACATAGAAACAATGGCAACAGACCAAAAGGACTCAGATCAAATACCATCAGAATAAGCAGACTCGGACTCGCCTCAGAGGAAGCAGCATCATACCAGCCAGCCGTAGACAAAATGGCATCTCGTCAAATGGTCTAATCTTCAACAGTCTCAGAGAAAATGACAACTGACATGTAACGACAGACAAAACTGTTTGCCATCAGCTCAAATGGCCTTTAACGAGACTGCTAAGACCCAAGGCCTCAGACCAAACCAACCAAGATTCAATTCCTTTAGACCAAACAGCTACATCCCAATGGGCCTAAGACAAAACAGAATCCATGCATACAACCTCAGACCAAATACTGTCAGATCAAATGGGCTCGTAAAGAACTAGCTACTGGTGTCCGTTCCGCAGCCACCTTCAGGCCTTCAAAGACATTGCAGTGAATTCTGTGATAGTGTACTTCAAGATGTAGCTTTAATAGAGTAAGTTAAGAAGTTGCTCTAGCCCCGAACCTGGATAATACCACTGCAACTACGTTTCTGCAGATGTTAAAGTACGCACATAGAAGCAGCAGTACCCTCTGAGGTTACAATGTGACAGGATACTATCAAATACCTGTTAAGGCCTGTGGGTGGCAGCATATGGTTTCTCATTAGTCTAACATATAAGATTGTTTGGTATGATGTCATAAAATATACGCTGTGAAACAAGCTCCCAATAACAATTTCCCTCGTTCTGTGAGAGGAATTACAATTTTTGTGTGTTTAAGCCCAGTAGCACGTAAGGAATTATGACCAATGTGGGAGCCGTTTAATGAGAAACGAAAGACCTGGACATTTTTCCATTTATTTTCTACCATTGCTTTGAGATTTGCAGATACACAGCATGTTTTGACAGATCGTTTAGTCTTTCCCCCCCAAACTGCATACACTTTTGCACATGAGAATGTAAGTAAGAAATGTTTGGCATGGGAACAAAGGTAAAACACTGGATATTTGAGTGCTTTATGTTGTGATTGATAGTGTATCCATGGCAAAGGGCTTGTGTTAAGGGAGTAACAAAAGTATGAAGAAGTGGAGGCACAGTTTCATTCATCAGCCTTGGTCCTTTCAGTTGCTCTTTATGCCGCTTTATCTCTAACACTCCTTCATTCTCTCTGCATCTGTGTTTTATATTTCAATCGGAGCATAAAGTTACACAGTTCTGTAGATACAATAATGCGATTTATCAAATTTCCACTTTGGCGTCAACAGAACTACTGAAGTATGTTATCACCACTATGATCAAAGGCAGAGTGTGTGTGGGGGTGTGAATGCGCCCCTAGCTCCATTGTAGCCAGTTTTAAACTGGAAGCCTTGCTGACAAGGGATGGTGATTTAGCACAGCAAAACAACTGGCCACATCATATGAGAAGCATACACCACACTCCAGACACCGGGCGTATTTGACGGACCACCCTGGTGAGTGAATGCACCCATAGATCAGGCCAGATACCGCCAGTCGTCAGGTGTTTGTTTTTGGATTTACTGTTGAAATGCTTCAGCTAGACAAAGCTGAGTGGAAGTAAGCAAACATTTTACTTTAATGAAAAGCTTTACATCTTATTTAAATTCCAGCTTATCATTCATGATCATTTGGCAGGATCCCTGACTGTAACATTTCAAACTTTTTTAATGAGGAGGGAAATCAAATAGTCTCTAATAGAATTTCTGATGGAGCTAACATTGGAATTGAGCCTAATGTTTAGATTAAGAATCTTTTTGTCACGTGATTAATTACTAATTGAGAAGCTTTAAACAAAGAAAGAACTGTTTTTTGAGTCACCTTATGACTGGTTCAGCAGGTTTGCATATGTATATCCTCTTTCACAAAACAGTGTATCACAATGTATCACTTATAAATGACCATGTTAGCTGGTCTTGAACATTTAAGAATGTTTTCTAAATGAAGCTGATATAACAGAACCACAGGAAGCATGGAACAGGACTCAGCAGCGCTATACATTAAACATGCATCTGATATTAAATATACTGATAAACTGATGGTGTGTGACGCGCCCAACCTAAAACCAATCAGCCAGTTTCTTATGTATGTAAGACTTTGTATACACAAGGCAACAAAGTGCATTACAGATGACAAAAAACAGGACATCCTAAAAAAACAACTATGGCAAAAGAAATAAACAAAATTATGAGATACAAATAATGAGGGGAAATAGGCCAACAACTATGTAGTTACCAGAGGTGATGTTGGTATGAATGACTGAGGAAATACAGTTGTTTTAATGGTGATAACTAGCAATGCACAAAGTCCAGTAAGCTCTGTCTCGGCACACTTTAGCATGATTGGACCAATGACTGGTAATGGGAAGAACTGATGAGTCTCAAATTACACAGCACTATTGTGTTTTCGTTTTAAATCTTGTGACCTGCTGATTATACAGACCTTCAATGGTTTCTACAAAACCCCTCAATCCATGACGCCAGCAAACCCTTTCAGATGTTTGTTGACACTACCTTGCTTGGTGCCTCAGATTGAAATGAACCTCACTTGCCTCCTGAGTCCTTTCAAAAATTGTACAGACTGCCAGAGGGCATTTATTCTTGACTTGAAGTGTTTTCTGAAAGAAGGTACTGATAACCAGCTACAGTCTCAGTTACTAAACCAAGCTGAATAAAACAAACAACATACGAAAACAAGTACATTAGGAGTCCACATAGTTGACACAATCTAGAGAGTGAGTAGACTTTGACACTAAACATTGCAAAGTTCTGTTCATACTATCATTTCCATGGATAAAAGGAAGAGTATAATCTTAGTATAACCGTAGCAGTGAGGTTCCAAAGCCTAACCATGTTGGATTAAAGTAACTAACCAAACAACCTTCACATGCCAAACGTTTTAGAAAAGGAAATGGAGCCGTCTGCAACAGGAAGTTTGATACCAATCGGCCATCAGTTTATACCCATCTTGGGGATGTTTTTCCACCCATTTTAACTACCAATGATTTAAAGAAATATCCATAGTTTACCTAAATGTCTATTGTAAGAAAATGTGGTTCAATAAATAAGTCAATCAGCCTGATTTCTATAGCACATTTTAAAAACTGCATGGGTGACCAAAGTGCTGTAAATTAATGTGGTTGAGGGCCTTTGTCTAATAATATGTACCAACAGGTCATTGTTCATAACTTTTATGGACAGAATTTCTAGGCGCAGCCAAGGTGTTGACGGGATCCGTTTTGGTAGCCTTAGGATTGCATCCCTGCTACTCGCGGATGATGTGGTCCTATTGGCTTCATCAGGGCGTGATCTACAGCTCTCACCAGAGCGGTTCACAGCCGAGTGTGAAGCGGCCGGGATGAGAATCAGTGCCTCCAAATCCGAGACCATGGTCTTGAGCCAGAAAAGGGTAGAGTGCCTTCTCCAGGTTGGGGAGGATGTACTGTCCCTAGTCGAGGAGTTTAAGTATCTTGTTCATGAATGAGGGGAAGATGGAGCAGGAGATCGACAAGCGGATTGGTGCAGCGTCTGGTATGAAGCGGGCTCTCTACCGGTCCGTTGTGGTGAAGAGAGAGCTGAGCCAAAGGCGAAGCTCTCGATTAACTGGTCGATCTACGTTCCTACCCTCATCTATGGTCACGAGCTTTGGGTCGTGACCGAAAGAACGAGATAAGTGGAAGAGGATGGATGGATGGATGGATGGATGGATGGATGGATGGATGGATGGATGGATGGATGGATGGATGGATGGATGGAGGTCATTGTTTTTTTTTTGTTTCATCAGGGGTGATAATCTCCCATATTTAACAACAGTCACCTGGACCAAGTAGGGTTCAGAACCACAATATCTTAAATCACTTTTGTTTAATTTAAAATTTTAGTCAATGCAGCAAAAATAAAAAATAAATAGATTTTTGTCCCCAGTGCAGATGTAGTAAGTTAATAAAATAGTTTTGTGTTAATTGAGGTACGATCAAGATTGTTGGTTCCTCAAAATGCTCCAGGGTGCTGACATGAGGACATGGTAGAATTGTACTAGAGGTGGCAATATGTGAAACGTTTTTAATGACAATCATTACACTTGCCAGCAGGTACAACATTTAATGCACCAACACCCAAAATCAATTAATAAGAACCCAAACCTAAGGCATTCTCACTTCCTTCTCTTCTCCCTCTTTCTTTTTTACTTCCCTGTCAATCCCTTACTCCGTTTCTCAGGTGGAGGCATTTAGTCGACAAACAGCCAATAATGGTGGTAAGCTCACTCCCTTTGAAGGTAGCTTAGATGTGAGAAACATTAAAGTAATAGATCTTTAGAGAGAATCAGCAGCCAGAGCTTTGCCCCAAGGGCAGGACTTTTGCAGCAGGGGTGCTTGAGCCGCACCTTCACTGTTTTTTTGTTTTTTTTACAGTAATTATGATAGTAATGTCTTCAGCAGGATTCAGTCTGATCCTCTCCGCTTAGTGCTTTGAAACGTTTTGGCCAGGATGAAAGAGTATCTTTTATTCATCACAATGCCACTGGTAGTCAGCGCTTGTGTGCTGCCTTTAAGAAGGTCTAAATGGCTGTGTGCCCAACCGTTTGTGTGTGTATGCATGGATTGTATGCAAGGGTGAGGTCTAAGTGTGTTTGCTTTTTGCAAGCTGAATAGACTGACTGCTCTGGCATTCAGTTTCTCTTTTTGGTCACACATGAGCTTGCACACACATACACACACTAACAAAGAGTCAGGAAGGAGGGCACAAAGCTGCCCTCCCTCCTCCTTCCTCTGAAGATGTGTGTTTTTTTTTTCATTCTCCCTCTCTCCTAGACTTCCTGGGAGGGGTACACCACCCTTTGTGTCCAAATGCACTCTCTCTTTATCTGTCCCGCTCTTATTTTCTCTGTCTCTCATTCATAGGGGACAATGAGCAAGGGAGAGGGTAAGGGTGAAGTCTTTCACCTGGACAAGGAACGAGGGTTCAACTACAAAAGTTCCAGGAAAGGGAGGAGGGGAGGGGGGTGCTAGTAAAGAGCAAAAACAAAACGGAAGATGGCTCAATGTTTTTTGCTCCTCTCTGCTTGCTGCGGTTTCGGGGAGAATGGCAGGCGGATGTCTGGGAGGAGAGAGCGGCTGTTTAGTCTAAGGTCATGTCATGGGAAACGTACTCATGCCCTTTGGGACCTATTCATACCCTGGTATACAGCACACGCACACAAACACGTGCATGAACGCACTCTATGTCCGCTGCCTGTCCTCCCACACACATGCACCCGCCCTGTCATGAGACGAAGCGGAGGGAGGGGTGAAAGGTCAAGCACTTCGGTAATGGAACAGGAAGCGGCGGAACAGTCGGCGCTACACAACATACGACTGTCTGCAACATGTGGACAGGACTGACAGGCAGCTGTTGTGAGCAGGCCACGGCTTTGGGAGGCAGGGAGGCTCGCGTGGCCCTGCCCACTAATCTGTCGATCTGGCATGTAGAGTTTTGCCTGGTTTTAATATGTTTGTGACATAACGTGTTTTCCAAAAATTACAGCTATGAGATTAAAAGTCATAAAGAACGAAACCACCCCCGATGCTAGAAATGTGTGAAAAGGGCTGCAAGTTTCATCTCTTTTCCACGCAGCATTTACAGAGGTGTTTTAAGTATAAATACTTAGATTTATACATTTATCTTTAACGTCTGTACACTGTGAGCCTGTTAAACCGAGGTTAAATTATTTGTTTGTGCACACAATCTGGGCCAATAAAGCTGATTATGAGATGTTTAATTTTTTTTCTTCCTGCATGCTGATTCAAGGGAACTTTTTAGAAGAGAGTCCAATAATAAAGGAAACCTGATGAGCATTAATGTCACCTTCTATTATAACTTAATCTGGTTGAACAGCAGACATAAAAGGGCAATGCATCCAGTTAGACGACCACTCAACTCCGCTCCTGGCACCAGTCCTACTTTACAGATCTGTGGTCATTGCAGTTGTGCCGTATGTTTTATGAGTAGCCATGGATAACATCTAGAACAGAATGTTGATCAGCACTAGATGAAATCTTACCTCCTTCCAATGAAGGCATCTGGCTGCCGTTGGTTTAAAGAGGTTCAGTTTGGCCTCTTGCCACGTATTTAAAAACCCAGATTTCCCCTTCGTTTTCATTCTCACACATGCAATGGAGACATGAGCAAGCCTGGCTTCAGTTGCAGAAGCCACGCAGTGGCAAACGTCTTTCAAAACATTTTCATGTCATCTTCAAAAAAGAAATAGCTGAATACTTGTTGTTTTTTTTAACACCCATTCTTGGGGACATATCATGCAAAATCCTTTTTTATAGACTTTCAATATATTTGTTGTGTACTTGGAGTCTCTAAGGGAGCAGAAAAGTTTAATTTAGTCTCTGCAGGTACGGCATATATATCTTTTTAATCTGTTTGGGTCATATTTTTCAAGCTGTTCGGTTTTCTCTATTCACAATGGCATTTGTTTGAACAATCACATCACAGTATTTGCTGGGAAACTGCTAAACAAGGTCATGGACTTCCGTCAAACCAATTTCGCAATTCCGAACTTTTTTGTTTTTCGGCTCGATTTTGCAGTCTAAGCTCAAGGATGCTAAAACTACAAGTTAATAAGTCAAAATGTAAAGCTGTTGGGCACATTAACCCGCGCAATTAATTTCACAGGCCCCTGGCATACTACAAAAATGGCCAAATGGGTTGGAGTAAAGCGGTGGGGGGAGTGAATTGCCTCATTTGCAAGTAGAGCGTCCGCACCAAAACCAGTAGCTCTCAGATGCACCTCAGAACAGGGGCAAAAGAAGGACATTTCAGTTCCACTTTATATAGACCACAACTGAATAACTTAAATGTGAAAAGGAAGAATTGAAAAGCCTCATATGTCCGCTTTAACATAAGAAGTGTTGACAAAAATAATATATGGAAACTTGTGTAATTCAAGTAATTTTCTTCAATCTACGCAATGTCAGCTGTCAGAAGATGAATCATCAATAAATCATGTCTACCAGTTACTTACGGTTACTTTGATCTATATGATTATGCCAGATGGCAAGATTTTAAAATTGTCGGCTGATTTTCGAAAACCTTCGAGACCCCGCACATGACAATAAAAAAAAAAAACACAGATATAACAGGTTTACTTGTACAATGTGTTGTGTCCGGTCAAATTAATTGCACAGCACATCCCACACAAACAGAATTTACTCAGGAACATTCAGATGTGAGATGGGAAATCTCGCAAAACTTCTAGAGATCAAATTAAACTTCAGAGTAAATAAACATAGCTGACGAGGAAGATCAACGGCAATAGTTTGTGGAGTAATTTTAAAAGAGAAAAAAAACATCACAAAAAGAAAAAGTTAAAGTAGTGGAGACAGCGCGAACAAGGGCTCTATGTTTGCCACACTATGAAATAGAGGTGAATTTTTGTATTATTGTTTTCCTCTGGGTTTCCCTCACCTGGCTTTCTGAGTGGCTACATATCACATTCAACAGGCGGTCTGCTAGTTTGTCCTCTGGGATTACCACACACGCTGGGATATCGGCCCAAGACAGTCAAACATGTTGAATATCCCTGATTTGAGGTCAGAGCGGTCCTGAAAACCTCCCCAGCAGACGAGATCCCTCTTAACACAACACACACGGCATGAATTTCTCATAAGTTTATCCTAAGAGCCATCATAATAATCGGGACATCCTTAAAATTGTTGGAGGATTGTTGGAAGGGGAAGATCGGGGCAAAAACTGGGCTTATTATCCTGCTGTGTGAACCTGGCATTGAGGTCATATTCGCTGAAATTTAATGTGTCAGGTCTGAGCATTTTTACCTGTATATGTCCCCAAAATTCATCAAAAGTACTGAACCACCAAGAGATTGTTATCTGATGGTCAACTATATGTTTTTGACTTGGTTTGTCTACTTGTATTGAATGGAAGTAGGGATTGAATAGAAAACTGTAGAAATAAAGTAGAGAGGAGAAATTGACTGAGAGGTTAATTCACCCAAAGAATTTCTTCCAAAGAAAAAAAGAGGTTTGAGTTGGAATGCAATTTTTGTAGCTCTTTTTTTTTCTCAGAACACCACGTATTTAATTTTTTTCTTAGATATGCTTTTTCTCTGATATTTAAGAATGAAACAGGAGAACAGAAGTATCAAAGAATACAAACATTTTGTAGTGTAGTGAAACAACGCTTGTTGAGAATCATATAGATCAGATTTAGCAAAGTGCAACTATAGTGACAAACTTGCTGGGTTTTAATTTCGGTTAAACTATCCATCCATCCATCCATCCATCCATCCATTCATCCATTTCTTAACACGCCTATTCCTTGTGGGGTCACGAGGGGTGCTGGTGCCTATCTCCAGCTGTCAATGGGCGAGAAGCGGGGTACAGCGTGGACAGGTCTTGGTTAAACTAAGCCTTAAATTAAAAGGTCTTACAGAAAGATCAAAACATTATATCTCGCTCATTCATAATTTTCATTGCTGGTTTACTTAGTTTGCACTTTTGTTTGACATATGTCCTTATCTGAGACTGTTTCTTGGTCATAATAAACTTACATCAATCAGAGTTTTTTATCTGAACAGGTCCTTACTGCCACGTGAGAGAGACAGATGCATTATCCACCATTACCCACCAAGAGCTCCTGTGTGTGCAGAAGAAGCATGTACTTGTGTTTATACATGCTCTCAGGCTTGTGCAACATTTATATTCACATGCAATCAGCCCCATAGGGTCTTGTGAGTGTGTGAACAGGTGTGTGCATGTGTGTGCGTGTGTGTGTGTGTTTGTGTGCATGAGTATGTACACTGTTGCAAGAGGCATTAAGTATCATTAGCTCTTGCTAGTCATCACCTGCAGACTGCCAGCCCTACATCAGCTACTTTGCTCTGCAGTCCTGGCCAGCAATCTTGCAGATAGGTAGATGGAGACAGAGAGACCTATGTTGAGATATCGGGAAGAAACTTAGAACTCTATGTCTTACACACCCTGCTTTCAACACTGCCTTCAGCATTTTCTTTTATGTTTAATTGTGTGTGTGCGTGTGTGCGTGCGTGCGTGCATGTGTGTAAGGGGGGTGTCGTTATTGTTCAGAATAACTGTACTGAATAAGCATTGGTTGGTTTCAAGTATCAAGCTATACCAGCAGTTTGGGAAGTTACAGTTTCAAAATAAATATCATTTTTCGTCATACTGGGGCAGCACATGGCATCGCAGTCGGGCTGGCTCTCCAAATGCAGAGGTTATTAGCCTTTGATGCAACCATCTTGGGGGCGTATTCCTGATCTTGGGACCCTTGCTGCAAGCCCTACCACCATCTCTCTCTGCCCCCGGTACTGTTAATAAAGGCGACTAGAACCATGAAATATTTCAACAAATCTTTTTTTTTTTTTCCATCATGTTGTTCCTATGTTTTGAAGTGCTTTTAATCAGATGTTAGAGAAACTGTAAGAGTTTAAGAGCCACGCAGCGCTGCCCCTCTCCCACCTCTCCCTGTGCACTGCTGGTAAGCTGCCTTAGAGAAAGTCGCTATACCTACTGTTCCCTGCGAGAAGGAGAAATGTACCAGTTTGGAAATACACACTTGTTTTGCTGCATTTCTATTTACATCAGGTACTACCCAGGCAGATTGCCTGACTAATTATTTAGCTAAGATCCCATTGTTATACTTGAGTTAATCTACTGAGAGCAAAACCGCAGGAATGGGCACTATTTTACATCATAAGTACATGGAAATGATAATATCAAGAGAAAGTTTATGGTAAGTCTTTGCAAAGATCTGTGTCTTAAAAGAAAAGAGTAAATATTACAGACGGCAGTACTCTTAACAGGAATAATCACTTTGTTAATGAGTTGGAGCTGCATTAGTAATGATTGAAATAAGAGCAGACAGAGTTATATGTCGTCGTTCATGTGGTCGAGGCCTGGTGCAGTAAAAATTAAGCCACGTCTTGTTTTTAATATTGCTCATGTGCATCATTCTCTATGGAAAATAACTTCACAAATGCCAATACAAACGATAGCTGCTGATGACTGAATATGAGTATTGTTAAAACATACATGCATCCCCAACAAGACAGTTGCAGAGAGCTTTCTATGGTTTGTCCCAGGACGGGACAATGCTGTCTCTGTGGTGAAAAGGAAAGGGCTTGTCCTTTCGCACAGATTTGTGCACATAGAGCCATGAACACACACAAACAAACGTTCCCATGGATTGCCAGGGTCGGACAGGGCCTGTATAGGAATCTGGGCCAGGCAGGCACACAAGCAGCCCTTCACCCAACAACCACACATCCCAAGAAGGGCATTCCTAGCCCCCATGCGTGTCATTTACGTGCGTCAGACTGCCATCACACGAAACACACAGGTTCATAAATTCGGCTGGCGGTAACTGGCCTGAGACTGCATATGTGCGTGTGCCATCCAAACACATTCTCCATTGATCTCTTCCTCCTCCACCCTGGTTCCCTTCGAGATCTTATGTCGTGATAGCTTTCTGGCTTTTTTTTTTTTTTCTTTCTAAAAGGACAGGATGTGGAGCGGCAGAGTACACTATGGCTACTGTCTTCTCCGCCCCTGGCTCCTAAGGGAAATGTCATTGTTCCCATTGTTGTCCTGTACCTGCCCGCCTCCCTGCCTGCCCGCTGTCTGTCTCTGGGCGGCATTTAAAAAGCCTTCTAGATTGCTCTCAGGAAACCACAAACCAATGCACTGCCTATCCCTTTTCCTCTGCGCGCCTCTTTTATAAATATATCTTTTGTGACAAGCGGAAGTGGGGCATTTCTTCAAGTGCTCACCACCGGGCCTTGGGGAAATCTTGAAGAGTGCTAAGGAATTGACACCTTGGAGGTAAACACTTTAGTTTTTTTTTTGTCAAGGAAGGAACAAAAGAGCGGATGAGGAATGGAAGAGAAGAAGGAAAGTATGGGGAAATAACTCCTTTTTGCACGCTTTTCAGCGGCGCAGATTAACCATGATAGTGTATGCCACTGATAGGGGCCTCTTAGCTCTCCGACAGTTGTTTGGCTCTTAGCCAGAGCAACTGCCCCAGCTGACTTATGCACACATGAAAACATTTACAACATTTGACTTTGGTTCGCACCCTTTGTTTCTTCTCGTCCTGCAGACACGAGGTCTAAGCATTCAAATTGAGTTTTTAAGCGACTGTCCATTTGCACTTTAGTGCAGCATGAACAGCTTCAGCACCTGCTCTGACGGCACGCAAGCTGGGGCATATAAATTCTTCCCGAGTCTGAAACAGATTGGAGCAAACAGGTGAGGAAAGGAGAATAGGTATGGGGGGGCGGGGGCCGGGTGGGTGGGGGGGGGGCGAGACAAACAGAGAGACCAAGGGAGGACTGTGTAGTTAAGGCGGGGGGCTACCATAGACGTCTGGAGCCAGGACATTGATGCTGGAGCTGATAGCTACTCTAAAGAGAACCCTCTGCTGTCAGTGCGCGGATACACACACACACACACACACACACACACACACACACACACACACACACATATATACACACATACACACACAGTCACACTGCTCTGCTCTTTTTTTCCCCTCACTTCTCTTATTTTAGAGACACTCTAACACACACACACTCTATCACATACAATTTCTCTAATTTCTGTCTCTAGGAGGCGATGTTTACAATGTGACCCCCGGTCACTCCTGATAGGAATCAATCCATCAGCATAATGGCTAAATGACACGCACACGACTGTTACTGTCGTGGCCACCACACAGAGGCAGGATGTCGTTCCCATCATGTGTATAAAATGTATAAAATGATTCGAGTTGCAATTCTGCGTTCCCCAACTCGCGCTCTTCTCCCAACCCCTTCATATTCCATCCTGTCATCATCCTTCCTTTCTTTTTTCACCTCTTCTGACTTGAAAAAAAAAAAAAAAAAAGAATGAAGAAATCACCCTTGCGTTGTGGGTGGTCCTCACACACATGTACACGCACACGCGCTCACACTCTCCTTGGTTTTACTCTGTCTGGTAATGCACTAGCTGTGGTTTCCTGGCCTCGGCCAAAACACTGTTAGAAGTCCACCGCACCCACCGCTGTACCACAAAGCATCACCTAAATGCCGCTCAGATCTCTTCCCCTTGTTCACACGCACACACGTGTATGCACGCACACACACACAGACTCTGATTACAGTGCCATACAGTGGCGTTCAACCCTTGAATGTAAACCTCTGGAAAGCTCAGGAACTGGAACTACGGAGTGCCTTGCTAAAGTGTCCGACCCCCTTGAAGTTTTGTCACATTTTCTCTCTATAACCACGAGCTTAAACGCTTTCTATTGAGGTTTTATGTGGTAGATCACCGTAACGGCAGATAACTGTGAGGTGTAATGAAATTGATGGCGAGTTTACAAATTTTGCTAACACACAAAAAATCGTAAAATTCTGCCGTACAGATGAGTTTGTCATACTGTTGACACAAATGCAACTGTTCTGTGATGGCGTCATAGATTTATCAGGGAAACTTTGTGAACAAACAGCATGACGAGCAAGGAGCATGTCAAACGGGATGGTTTAAAAAATGGCAAGGAAGTTTAAAGCAGGAAGGACATTTAACAACATACTAAAAGAGACCTGTTTCTGTCCATCGTTTCAAAAATCTAAACTTTAAGACAGAACTATTAACCTACCAGACCATTGGCCATTCACGTAAACTGACAAGAAGGAGAGCAATAGTCGTAGAAGCAGTTAAGGCATCATATCTAATAATGCACAGTGGCGGCGTCAGTCGTAAGAACTAATGTCCCTCTGCTTTAATACACAGACATGCTGTATCTAGTCAGCAGATGACTCTCCACGGTGCAGTGCCTAGTGAACCTGTTCTATTCAGAAGTGTAGACGCTTCTCCATAAAACTGTCCAAGTCTGAAGTCCAGTAATCACCTCTGTCTTTTCATATAATGCCTTTAAAATGCATACAGGGTGCCAGTAGATGCTTATTAATCAATGAGACATACTGCTATTTTCCCATTGTCAGTTCCTCTTTAGTTGCGCGCTCCGCAAATCTGGGCTTTAATTAAGGATGACTGGCAAGAAAAAAAAGCCTTTCGTTGAAATAAATTCATAAGGAGTCTTACTCGTCTCTATCCAAGAGGACAGAGCAAACATGTGGTACGAGGTGCTCTTGGGATATGAGAGCTTAATTGACCATTTTGACAAACACCATTTCTTTTGGAAAACTAACACTGCACATCCAGGACACATAATTCTCCCTATGGAACATGCTGGTGGGCGCTTCATGCTGCAGGAATGCTTTTATTCGGCGGGGACATGAACATCGGAAAGATTAGATGGAAAGATAGATGGAGCTAAATACAGGGCGATCCTTAAAGAAAAAACCCGTTAGAGGCTGCGGAAGACTTGAGACCGGGCAGAGGTCCACCCTCCAGCAGGACAATGACCCTGAATGTACAGCCAGACATACAATGAAATGTTTTAGATCAAAGCGTATTCATTTGCTAACCCTCCATCTGATCTATAAAATGTCGTTGTATGTACCGTGTATGTATAATGACAAATAAAATCATCTTATCTCATCTTATATGCTAGAATGGCCCAGTGAGGAACGCGGTTCTAAATATTGACCTGGGGTTTCTGCACATATATAAACACCACAGCTTCGAATGAAAGCTTCAGCAGAAAAAAAACTTTTTTTTTTTAAGTTTTTGTATGTAATATGGCATTTTATGAAGGAATTCAACCAGTCAGGATCCTTTTGCAAGAAGTCTTAGCACATAATGAGCCTATAAATTGTTTTTTTTTTTGCTGTTATTAAATACATTAAACAGGAACAGTTCTATCATTGGGACAGCTGACTAATTTATGTAGTCTCATGTAACATTTCAAACATCCCGGCTACTTACTGAGTCATTGTGAGCCCGTCTCTTGTGACATGCTGCCTTTAGCTGTACGTAAAACTGCCCAGATTTTCAAACAGCTTCACTGTACTTAGCGTCCTCTAACACGCCACATACCCGTGCACACTCACATACTCGCTCACCCTTGGGCACTGTCTTTCCTTCCTAATCTGATATCAAAGAGAAGGTCTTTCAAAGCGTCTCGCATGACAGCTCATTTTATGTGTTGCCCACAGAAACGATTATTGCCATAAATCTTCGGCAACTTTGCTCTGAGCCTCCCGCAGCACCTTTTGCCTCCCAGTGGTTAAATTCCTTCGCAGAGCCCCACGCTGTACTCCCCCTCAGTGTTAGGATGCGATTGTTTTTGCTGATTCACATTTAATTGTGTTTATACACGAATTCAGTAAGGCCTTCCAAGTGTGCAAATAAACCCTGGAAGATGTAGTGCCTCCTGCGCCGCCTGTTCGGTCATCGTAGCCCGAACATTTGGGCTCGCTTTGAAGAGCTCTCTGGTGACACGAACGGATGATGTCATATACTTTCGCAGATTTGTGTTAATGCAGTTTTTAGGACGAACAGTTTCCAAGTAAATCCCCAAGAAAATCTCTTTGCACTATGTGCTTGGAGGCTAATCCAGCCTGCACAGCACAACGGGGTGTTCTGGACACTTCACCAGATCCTGACGGAGATTGGATCAGCTCACCTCTGTCGTAACCTTTTTTTCTACAACATGAGAAACTGTAGCTTTGTGTGTTTGAGCATTCTATTGAGCAGAGTCAGGCAGAAGGGCGTTGTTTTTCTTTCATCATTTTTTATCAACAACTTAAAACAAGAATCTTGGATAATTTTTTTTCTTGTCTGCAGGATCTTCATTTGTTGAGGCATCGTTATTGCTGTCCCACATTCCTTTAATGTCTTCTCTAAAAGCATTGTGTGTGTGTGTGTGTGTGTGTGTGTGTGTGTGTGTGTGCTAAGTGAGACTGTGTGGGTGTGTTGCAGTTGGCCACAGTTTATTTATCTTATTCTAAATCAGCCCAAAACTCGCTAATTGGTCGGTTCCAATGTTAGGTAACAAAAGGAAATGAACAATTAAGCCTGTGTTTGCGGGGAATGATGAGTATTTGTGTGTGGCTGCAGAGGAGCAGTTAGGAGAATTGCAGATTTCCAAAAAAGGAATCTCTGCTCACCCTACTTTTTATTTTTATTTTTTTATCAGGCTCAGTTCTGATTTTGTCGTGCCCTCACTGCCCCGCGCCAAAAATTTCTCTACACCTATATTGTATATAACTAGATATTTGCGTATATTGTGGGTGGAAAAAACAACAACAAACAAACAAACAGATCGACATTCTCTCTGTCCCTGTCACAGCGGCTGTTTCCATTTGAATGGTGCCCATGGTGACCCCCTAGCTCTGTCACCAACAGATCAATCAAAATTTAGGATGTAATCCACATCCTTGGGTCGGATAAAATGCAGTGTTGACTCACAGAAAGCACCGGAAGCAGGCTCTGTCGACTTCACATTGATTACACGTGCAAGAAGGCAATTGAACGCATGTTCAAGGCACAATAGGCATAAATATAATGTTTTCATTTGGTTCCCCTCATTCATTTATAATGCTGCCCTTGGCAACTGCTGGTATGACCAAAGTTACAAAAAAATGCCACTCGTCTCATATTAAATGAAACTAAACATTTACTGTTTCAGGTCAGTTACATGACCAAAACTATTTCTATATGCTAAATATCAGAATGATGAGAGATACACTTTTAATTTTTATTTTACTTTTTAAATTAAGAAGGGAGATAGGCACCAGCAACCCCTGCGACCCCATGAGCGATTAAGCAGGTCAGAAAATGGATGGATGGATGGAAATTATGAAGTTCACATACAGTTGACAAGTATATGACAGAAATTGTTTTCTAATGACTTTTTGGGTCAAACTCTTTGGGTATTCTTCAATCAACATCTCACACCAGTTTGCTGAATCTTTGGCCCATTGCTCCCCACAGACATACTGTATCTCAGTTAGGTTTGTAGGTCACCTTCTTCATTTGAGGAGGATTCACAATAATCTTTCTGATATTTAGGATGTTTTTTTTTTTTTTTACGTCACACAAGGAAGCAGTGAGTTTGATGTATTGCTGTAAATACTCCAGCACCCACTCAACTACACATGGCGCAAATCAACCCATCAGAAGCTTATAAGTCCAACACATTATCACCTAGGGTTTACCAAATAGCTTAAATGCAAAGTTATCTTACTGTATGTAAAATTTAGTATGTGGAATTTTTTTAAAAAATGGTCATAAAGTTCTTTCTCCAAATCATCCTGGCATTTTCCAATTGAAAACAATATTCTTAACTGAACTACTACAAGAAACATTTGCCTGATTTAATGTAATGTTAAAATACTATGTTTCTTTTTTACAGAATATTTATATATATATATATATATATTTGGCTTCAACTACGTGTACAAGTATTGATTTTTTTTTCTTTCTTTTTTTTTTGGGGGGGGGGGGGGGTTAGAACCTGAAGTCTACATGTGTTTTAACTTTCACAGTGAAATATGACTGTCGCAAGCTCCCAGCATGAGCACAGAGTCAGGCATCATTCAGGCAGAGTTATTTCTTGTGTCACCTATAAGGTCATTCCTTACATAAACTGTTGTTCTTGCTTTATCCCGACCTGCTGCTCTTGAAACACTCCCACATCACCTCATGAGAGCTCCCCTGTGAGTCAGGATTTCACTTTTATCACTTTGGTATCAGTTATCACAGAGTGTTGCTAATCCTTCATCTGAAGGCTTGCACCGTGAAAACGTTTGACAGATGTGCTTTTAAGCAACAGCAGGGTGGTGCAAGAAAGAGCTCTGTAAGATGTCTAACGTGTCTCTTATTACCTCTAAAGTGGCTGGTAGTTTTTTGGATGCATTTACGGGATCTGACAGCCTTTTTAAACACGCTCACATAGATCATTTTCATTTTCAAAAGGTGTATTTTAGCATTTGTGAATGAGTCATACAACTGAATCGCTTGAAGTTACAAAATGAGCCGACTGTAGGTGTATTATTTTTTTTTTTAACCTCACTGACCTTGTGAGACCAAAGTGTGAGTGATTTTATACTCATGGTATGTCATCAAAGCACACAGAAGCTTGAAGACTGTGGTAATAAACCTTAAAACGTATCTCTGTGCAAAAAAGATGCTCTTAAGTGTCATTTCACACCTTCGCTATTTCCTACCTTTCCAGATTTGGTCATATTCCGAGGGTGAAGCATCCTTCTGGGATGGGCAAAAAAGATGCCTCAGGTACAAAACTAAGCAGTTTCACATCAGTTTGTACTCACCAGAAAGGCATGTTGTACCTATTTTGAAAGTTGTAGACTAATTTTCTACTGATCTACACACAATCTGTTCTAAAGAAACCCGGTTATTTACCCCAATAAATAATACCCTCCCGCAATAAGTTGCTTGGATGTTTTGATTTGATCAGGGGTTTGCTGAGGATCTGCCAGTCACCACATATGTATCGAAATAGATTGGAAAGGCAAGCTTATCGAGAACAAGAAGTCATGACTTCCATGAAATTATAATGTGTTTATAACAATTTATCTCCACGAGGGCTAAAAAATATTTTAAACAATAAATACTGACTTGCAATGGATTAAGTATATAGCTGTGAAATGGAAATAGACAGGGAGCAAAATGTAAACATGTAGGTATGAAATGGGGGTACAAATGGGCGAAGGAGAGAATGGACCCCGAGCCATAGTCAACTCAAATGCACACACACACACACACACACACACACACACACACACACACACACACACACACACACACACACACACGTTTCCAGTTGGTGTTGAGAAATCTGACACTGAAAGTGCTTCAGTTATTTACCCGTAGTGGACAGCGCTACACGCTCACATGAACACGCGCGCCACTTTCCTTACATTCACATGTCGGGCTGGAGCCACTCTATCTCCATTTTTAACTTAATTAGTGCGGTGCCAGTGATTAGAGATTACACATCCAACCGTTGTTGTATAAAATATATATATATATATCAGCAGTATTTAATTTTCTTACAATGTTTAAAACAGAAATGTCCTTCGTAATGTTTTGGTAAAGGAGAATGAACTAAAGCTAGAAAACACAAGCCCAGTGTAACACTCTAACAGATCCATTAGTGGGAAGCTCAAATGCATCTAAATTAAACCAGTTCTGAAAACGCAGAAAACATTTTTTTTTTTTTAACTGTATGAAGTTACGTACAGGTACGTGGTGAAAGGGCTCAGGCCGGCCGGCACAGATGATAGTCCCATCTCCGAGCAGTCCACCATGATAAAGATGCCATCTTGCTCACAGTGGCAAGGGGCCGTGCAGAAAGGTGCCCCCGGCTCCTGTCTGTCCTGGACCTGTCCGTACCCCCACACTCCAGGGGCGGGCCCCCAATTTCCTCCAGCAGCGCAGAGAAACAGTACGCCAAGCAGCATGTCTGTCCGTCCACCTGTCTGCATCTACACCTGCAGAGGGCTTCCTCTCTGTCCTATGAAATGTCTTACGAGGCAACTGTGATAGACTGTTTGCTCCCAGATGTTCCTGTTTTCCTTTTTTTCTGCTTTTTTTCTCCCCCAGTGGGTTGTCCACACTATAAATCTGCCCTGTCAGAAGATCTGCCTCTTCATTTCTATTAATCTGCCTGTCTCCCAGGTTCTACTTTACTCCTGTAGGGTTCTACTTCCTTCCTCCCTGTCTTCCAAACTCAGTTTTTTTTTCTGTCTCTGTCTCTCTCCTCCAGTTGGATTCAGTGTTTCTTCCTTTTTCTGCCTATCTCTGTGTGGATATATATCTGTTGCTCTGTGTCTCTCTCTCCTTACCTATTGTAGAACGAGTGAATGAGCCAGCCTCATTGGCCCACAATTTAGGGATGGGCTGGAGCATCTCCGGAAAGTGGGAAGGGCCAACGATTCTCAAACTCCCAACTCTTCCCTCTCTTTTTCCCGTTTCTTCCCCGCTTCTAATTACGCTCTGCCTTGAAGTTTAGTCTGAGCAGAGAGGCGAGAAAGTTAACTTGCCAAAGGGGAAAGGGGAGAGACAGATTCCAAATGGTGTACTGCAAGAGTAATCCTGAGCTACAAAGGAATAAAAGCAGGGTTTCCTGACATAGGGACTGAAACAGCTGAATGAACTTGTGAAATAGGCGCAGCGGATCAGAGTGCGCAACTGGCGGCGACCATGTGGAGAAAACTGAAATTCTGACACTTCAGCACCCTTCAGTTCCCAGAAGGAGCCGAATCTAGTGTCTCGTAAGTTGCACCTTCTCAGGTTTCCCCTCGCCGGAATGTCACATTCACACACACACACACACACACACACACACACACACACACACACACACACACACACACACACACACACGTATGTATGCCCAGAGATAAATAGCAAATTGTAACTGACTGACACAAAACAACTCCCGGATCCGTTTCAATGTGATTTTTTTTTTTAACTCAAGGTTTACCGAAGAAGTGAAGTTGATTTAAAAAGTCGACACACCCACGTTAAAATGACAGAAGTTTGCTACCTAAATATCAGACCATGATAAATAATTTCAGCACTTGATCCCCCTTTAACGTGACATGTGATCTGTGCGATTCACCCGAAAACCAAACAAATATGTTGAGATGGAAAGTAAATTAAAAACAAAGCTTCAATATCTTGGTTGCATAATTGTGCACAACTTTAAATTAAAACTTTGCTGAAGTTCCTTTTGATTTACTTGCAGGATTCGGTTTTCTTGCGGTACACCTGTCATCAAATAAATTATATAAGGTAAATGCAACATAAATTTCAGCTGTAATTGTCAGATATTCTTTACATTTGCCCAATGGCATCCTGTACTGAAAGCAACAATTTGGAGAAGTGTGCCAACATATCAAAAGAATCTGATTTGTCATTAGAAGTGGGGGAAAAAAAGATCCACAGTATTGTTTCTATATTCCACAGCACAGTGAAGACAGACATCTATAACTGGAGACAATATAGGAAAACAGCAACATAATAAACACAAAATAAACTTTTAAACAGATGAAGAGAAGAGAAGTAAACTGGTGTAGGAGTCTGCAAAAATCTTACATATTCTCCAAATATGTCTACTAAGGAGTATAGGGTTGTAGGGTAGAACTATTTGTTTTCCAATGAAAACACCAAGGCTTGGCTAAAAGATCTCACAACCTTGCAAAAGCATGTGTTATAGTCTAATTAAACCAAAGTGGAAGTTTTTACCTCAATTCTGAAAACTAAATTTGCCAAGGAATACATATCCACAGTGAAACTTGGTGGTGGCAGCATCATGCTCAAGGGTTGCTTTTTTAAATGCAATTAGAATTTTTGCTTTAATCAGTTGTGAATCTCAGTCAGATGTGACCTGAAACCTGTAAGAATGGTTTCCCTTGAATAAAATGCCATTTTTGAAAGTGACCAATATTTTAATTAGTGTTTGTAATGTGACAAGGTTCATTGGATATGCATTTCTTTACTTTAGTCCCTTTTACACCAGCTCCATGATACCCGGATATACTCAGTTCTGCTCACTTTGCAAGCAATACGGCAACAGTTTATTTTTTATTTTTCAGTCCTGACCAGGCTTTTTTTGACCCTGCTCAGGAGTAGGGCCAATCAGAGTGGACTAGGGCTGACATGTGACCTGAACAGATTGATGTTCGCTGATTGGCCAAGGGTGAGGAGAATTGAGAAGGTTTTCTCCCAGGAAGTCCTGGGAAAAGTTAGACTGAAGAGCGGCAACATTAATAATAAGGACCACCAAATGGGTCAAACCGAAATAACATTTTACTATTTACAAACCATAAACCACACTTGATAGAAAAAAATTGGAAGACAAAAAGGACGCTTCAGTTTTTTATTCATTCTGTATTTAGTAACCTATATAAATGAGACCCGCTTTCTCTCATCTTACACAAACTTAAAGCTGCTAAGTTTTGTCTTTAAGGAGTGTTTGGTTCAAAATTTGGTTCACACCCATTGATTTAACAATCTGCCATCTACTGCCTTCTACTACTGCTCTCTGCCTTCACCGTCTACAGTGTTTTTATCTCTACCTTCACCGTGTGCAGTGGAGGCCAGAGAACAGCAAGGGTGGAGGAGCGAAGAACACTCCACCCAATCAGCGCAGTGCAAGTATCCAATATCCAACCTATGTAAATAAAGTAATTTTACTTTGGTCAAAAGTCTGCGGATTTGCGATTTAAAGCCCTTCTCGTCATTCTCGCCATGGCCGAGGCAAAATCCCACCCGTCAAGGAAGAGAGAAGCTATGTTTGGAATCTAGATCTTTATCCTCAAAATATATTCAAGATTTACAATAATAGAAACATTATATGTATTTTTTATTTATGTTTTATCTATAGTGTGTAATGTGAACTGTAAAGTGAACTGGAGTAGCCAAAGTGAAAGTGATCGGTGCTGCAGGTCAGGCAAAACAAGTCTTATACATGCACATGTAACAGGAGGCGCCACGCCTTCCACATAATAATTCTATAGTTAAAAAAGACAACTATTTATTGCATTCAAGTAGGACCAGTGTTATTCTGTCTTTTTTAGACATTTCACTAGTTTTATCCAGCAGCTGGTTGCTATAAGTAAAAGAAATACTACATTAAAGACTTACTCCTCATTTCTTCAGGTCTGGTGATTTTTATGAGGAATTACATCGTCTTCCATAAGGTAATATAAACCAGTTGGGCTCATAAAGGCTCAGTTCTTGAAAAGTTGAGGCCTGAGGTGGGGAGGCTTTCATGTTATAGCAACACACACACACACACACACATACACACACACACAACCAAAAACAAGGATGCAACATGTACGTTTATGACTTCTATCAGACTTCTGTCTGAAAAGGCCTCAATAATAGCACTGGGACCTAGAATGTAGGCAAAATGTACGAAAAGATGTATCTGAAATGTATCTGAAAAGATATAACCTGACGGACAAATATATTTGCACCCATAACGTTTTTCTTCCCTTCCTCTCTGTCTGTATTTCTCTCAACTTTTCCTCTTTCTCCACAATCCTCTAGCCTGAATAGTTTCTCATTAATTAATTAACATTCCTATGCCACAGTGTTTTCTGAGGGGTCTTTGTTACGGCCCCACAAAAACTCTTTTACAGCAGTTCTTCACAATGTCCCTCTCTCTTACTCTCACTCTCTCATGCTCTCTCTCTCTTCCTCTGTTTTCTTTGTCTTTGTAGTGAGGCTTCGCTTGTTGCTCTATTTGTTTATTATCAGAAAAATGGGTTAAAAAGGTTTTTTTTTTGGGGGGGAGGGTTTTTAAACCAACTCGTCATATACACGTTATGTTTTCTCTGATCCAAGGCACGTCTTGCAGGATCTTGCCGCATTCATTGCAAACACACACTGTTTTACCCATTGACACTTATACTTGTGTACAAACTCAGAAAAAAAAAACATGCACATGTTCTTTATTCACCTGCAAACCTTTCCCCTCTCTTTGGCTCTGCACCTATTCCCCTCTGGCACACCAAAACTCTGTCATCTTTTTTAAATGCTCTTTGATTGTCTGGCCTCAAGGGGCCCCTAAAACACACACGGTGCACTGTAAAAGAAAACTGCATGTTTGGTCTCCTGCCTGTCTGTTTCTCTTTTCACTGACTTTTCGTGTTTTCCTGCTTTCATCCTTCCTTTTCAGCTTGAAATCTGCGGAGCACCGTGGCTTGTTCCTTACACGGTTGAGACTGTCAAACAGGATTTGGTCAGATCGAACATGTTGTCACAGAGTTGACGGCTGAGTGCGTGCCTGAATGTAAGGCAGTGCAAGTTGGTCCAGTAGCAGATTGTACTACTAATGTTAAATTATTACAGAAAATAATATCAATGGAGAATTGTCCTCATGAGGACGTGAAGACGACGAGGTCATAATAATTGTTTTGTTTTTATAACAGTTTTACACAAGCTTGGTGATGCTTGTGTAAAACTTTTGTTTCCTTTTTTTATTATATTTGCGTATTATCAGTAATGGGGACCCCACTCGGAGTGCTTAACATTAGTTGCACTTCAGTGACTCAGAAAAAGTCTCTTGACTTGATTTGGACATTTGTGAGTCGAGTCTGGAGTATAATCTTTATTTTATGGAATCAGGGTTGATTATTCTTCCTTAAACAGTGGCATTTAATTTATCATAAAATGTGTCATTTTATTGATTCCCTTTTACGTATAGCAATATTAAACTAAACAGCATGCGTTTGGTGAGGGAGTGAGTAGCTGGTCATTTGCAAAATTACTTGTGAACATGTCTTATGCAAACATTACAAAAGTATTTGTTACATTACATGTTCTTATGTTATATCTTGAAATACACAAGCATTTTTTCAAATTTTGTTCTCTTCCATTGGGGAAACTGTAATGCAATCTGAACTTATTATGGTTGTGACAAATCCTGAATGATGAAGGTAAACATGCTAGAGAAGAGCACATTAAGCACATTGCATGGACAAAAAAAAAGAAGAGTACTGGCTTTCATGTATTATCTGTTTGCATGTGTTTGCTTTTTTCATGCTCATGCTTTTCTTCACCCACCTTGAACAATTCACAACAGCGTGTCTCATGCAGGGGTTGGGGAGGATATTCAAACTTTTGGTCTTTGTGGCTGTGAAACAGGCTCACATCATCAGTCCATCATTTGTGGTAAGATAGACATGTTAAGCTGTGAGACTAAAACGATCAAAGTCAAGCTGCTACTGAATATCCAGTCCCAACTCTGACCCATTTCTGTTGTTAGGAAAATTGCTGCCTAACCACACATGAAGGCTTTAACCAATCCTGGAATTAAGATTAATTCAGAATTATTTAACAGCAAAAGTCACATGTTAGTTCACTCACTTATCCCTGACACATTTAAATTATCTTGCAAAGATCAATGGCACTAGCACACAAACTGATTGTACTTGCTTTTATTTTATGTTTTTTTCTTTTTTTTTTTCTTTTTTTTTTTAGAAATAAAGTCTGTCTGCACAGTTTACAGCATGTCCAATTCAACTCACCCTGACCCATTTCAATAAGTGTTGTAAAGGTCCCCCAGTGATTTTCACCCAAGCAGGGAAAGCTGAATGGTCTTATATACATGCACATAACATCAGGATTAATCTGTGCAAGAATTAATGAACATAGATTAAAGAAAGTGAAATGGGAATTTCATGTTCAAACAGTTAAGATCAAATGTTGTTTTTTTCCCGTAACAAACTGTTTTTAATAGGATGTTTTGCATGTCTCTGTGGTCTACTGGAAAACCATAAAACTTGTTTTATAAACTAAGATTGCACGATTGTGCCCAGGTTGTGAATATAAGTTACTCTTTGAGGATGTTTATCCACCATCAAGTCTGTGTTTGCACCAAACACTGGTGCTTTGGTCACACACTCCTCAGGAGGGCATGCTCCTTGTGCTGACAGGACTCTTTAGGGTGTCCTAAAGTCTTCTTTACTCTAATTCAGGGGATACAGAAAAACACTTTTTTTTTTTAAGGTACAAGATTGTGAGCAGCATCGTCCTTTAATGTGAGGCCATTTAAATGCAAAGTGATAATAAATGCATGTTTTCTTTGAAGGTCACTGTTGCTATACCAAAAGAAGAGCGCAATTAATCTATTTTAATCAGTCTGCTTATTAGCTTGACAGAACAATTTTAGTTGGACTCTTTGATAACTTATCAAGTGTTCACAAGTCTGTAATGACAGTTAGTGGAACCTTTTTGTTCATGGCCAAAATGTAGTAGAATGGGTTTTTACGATCACCTAAACTTCTTAAGATACAGTTCCTTGCAATAAATTCCTAAACTCCACACAAAAATCTGAAAACAATGTGAACTGTAACAACAAAAACCCAACTCGTAACATTTGTATCGGTCGTGACTGCACACACGCAAACACTGACACACACTACACGCTGACACACACACATGCACAACTGGAAAGCTTGTTACCAAAGCACTAATGCGATCTCGTTCTACCTCGGTCTCGCTGTTTCTCACACTTTATCTCCTCCTTTCACAAACCTACCAAACAGTCTGCATCAGATCAAAGTTAGTGCTCCCTCTCCCCATTCCTCCCCCTCTCCAATGTGCTCCCCGGGCTGGAAACACTATACAAGCAACGGCAGCCTTGAAGACACAAAGACAAGTAGCTACCCGACACCTGAGTCTAACTTGAGAGCACTCAGCGTGGTCTACCTGGGAATAAAACAAACTCACGGGGGGCTACCTGAGCTCCTTTTGGGAGGAGAACAGAGAGAGTCGCCGCAAAAATCAACAAGTACCCCCGCTCACGCCACACACACTCCGTATCACCTCATCCCTTTCTAACCATGTTCTTGGATATCCATCATTCACCAGTGCCCCGACAAGCCACAAACTGAGAACATAATAATATAACATAGGTGTGAATATTTATACAAGGTTTGAGGCTTTTCTTTATCTGCCTGCTTCTGTATTTATGCACGCCCGGGGTGCAGAGGCAATTGAAGGCTAGCTCAGGTATACTCAGCGGAAGCAAGTGAGACGCTGTGGGTTGCCGTGGCGGCGATCTAGGTGTGTACTCTGTCTTTTCATGTGAAAGCACCTGAAAGCCAACAAAAGACACCCCCCCCCCCCCTTCCTTTCTGCATCTCACAGTACAAAAGACAGGGATGAATGAAAGGGCAGGAGAGGAAGGGGGATGAGGTAAGACTATGAGGATGAGAGGGTGGAGCAAAAGGGCTTTTTAAAGCTTTTACATCACTTACCAACAGGTTTACCGTTCCTGGCTCAATCATTATGACTGACATGAAAAATGTTTTTGAAAAGAGTACTAGAGAATAGAATTCGTGGTCATTGTTTCACACAATGAAACTGTTTGGCAGCTGTTATTTGGCCGTGAAAGTATCACACACACGCACACACACATGTATAGTAAACATAACACACAAAACAAAGTTGAGAAACAATCAGGATATTCACCACATTCTGTACACAAGGTGTCTTTAAGTGATACTGTTCTTGAGTCTGTCAGAGTTGGTTTTTAAAACCCTGAACATTTTTTTAGATGGGAGTGGATAAAAAAGGTGTCCTGGGTGAGTGGAGTCTATTGCAATAGCCAGAGTTGGGTCGTAACAAATTACAATTGGTAATTTATGAAAATAATGTACTTTTATTTTGTTTGCATGCAATAAATATTTGTCTTTTTTAACTATAGAAGGGACAGGTTGAAAATGGTGGTGAGTGTTAGCTGGGATGTGCAGTTTCTCAGGATCTTTCCACAGACACCTTCCAGACCAGCGCAGCCTTCTTCGCACTGACTCTCTGCAAGGTGGATCTGACCTGGTGTTGGGTCATTTGTAACGGCTCTCTTTCTCTGTCGCCGCTGGTTGAGTGCGGGTCACTGTTCCTCCTCAATCTAAGTGGTTCAGCCTGGTCCTGTATGGGGTGCTGGTGTCAAGTAAAGTGTCCTCGTCTCCGGCTGATGATTTAATCCCCTGCCACATGCATCTGGTGTAGAAAAGTGTTTTTCTATGTACTGCGTGTACCTGTGTGTGGGTTCTTTCATTCCTTTCCCAAGTTTCCACCAGGCTTCTTTGTAGGCCTGCACCTCCGTAGATTTAAAAGCAGGCTGTGGTGTTCCGAGCAGGGATTTAAGATGGCGGGTGTTATGTCCACCAGGCTCGTTTGTTGGGATAACATTAAAAGGAGACCACACAGGGATTTTCTGGTTAAATAAAAATTTAATTTGTTAAATTCCGTCCGTCCGTCCGTTGTCTTCCGCTTATCCGGGGTCGGGTCGCGGGGGTAGCAGCTTCAGTAGGGAGGCCCAGACGTCCCTCTCCCCAGCCACTTGGGCCAGCTCCTCAGGAGGAATCCCAAGGCGTTCCCAGGCCAGCCGGGAGACATAGTCCCTCCAGCGTGTCCTGGGTCTTCCCCTGGGTCTCCTCCCGGTGGGACGTGCCCGGAACACCTCACCAGGGAGGCGTCCAGGAGGCATCCTGACCAGATGCCCGAGCTACCTCAACTGGCTCCTCTCGACGTGGAGGAGCAGCGGCTCTACTCTGAGTCCTCCCCGGATGACTGAGCTCCTCACCCTATCTCTAAGGGAGAGCCCAGACACACTACGGAGAAAACTCATTTCAGCCGCTTGTATCCGGGATCTCGTTCTTTCGGTCACGACCCAAAGCTCGTGACCATAGATGAGGGTAGGAACGTAGATCGACCGGTAAATCGAGAGCTTCGCCTTTTGGCTCAGCTCTCTCTTCACCACAACGGATCGGTACAGCGCCCGCTTCACAGCAGACGCTGCACCAATCCGCCTGTCGATCTCCCGCTCCATCTTCCCCTCATTCGTGAACAAGACCCCAAGATACTTGAACTCGGATTTGGAGGCACTGATTTTCATCCCGGCCGCTTCGCACTCGGCTGCGAACCGCTCCAGTGAGAGCTGTAGATCACGCCCTGATGAAGCCAATAGGACCACGTCATCCGCGAATAGCAGAGACGCAATCCTAAGGCCACCAAAGCGGATCCCCTCAACACCTTGGCTGCGCCTAGAAATTCTGTCCATAAAAGTTATGAACAGAATCGGTGACAAAGGGCAGCCTTGGCGGAGTCCAACTCTCACCGGAAACGAGTCCGACTTACTGCCGGCAATGCGGACCAGACTCTGACACCGGTCGTACAGAGACCTGACAGCCCTTATTAAAGGGTCCGGTACTCCATACTCCCGGAGTACCCCCCACAGGATCCCCCGGGGGACACGGTCGAATGCCTTCTCCAGATCCACAAAGCACATGTAGACTGGTTGGGCAAACTCCCATGCCCCCTCAAGAATCCTGCTGAGGGTGTAGAGCTGGTCCAGTGTTCCACGGCCAGGACGAAAACCACACTGCTCTTCCTGAATCCGACATTCGACTATCCGACGGACCCTCCTTTCCAGAACCCCTGAATAGACCTTACCAGGGAGGCTTAAGAGTGTGATTCCTCTGTAGTTGGAACACACCCTCCGGTCCTCCTTTTTAAATAGGGGGACCACCACCCCAGTCTGCCAATCCAGGGGAACTGCCCCCGATGTCCACGCAATGTTGCAGAGCCGCGTTAACCAACACAGCCCCACAACATCCAGAGCCTTAAGGTACTCAGGGCGAATCTCATCCACCCCCGGGGCCTTGCCACCGAGGAGCTTTTTAACAACCTCGGCAACCTCAGCACCAGAGATGGGAGAACCCGACCCAGAGTCCTCAGGCTCTGCTTCCTCAATGGAAGACGTGTTGGTGGGATTAAGGAGGTCTTCGAAGTATTCCGCCCACCGACGCACGACGTCCCGAGTCGAGGTCAGCAGCACACCACCCCCACTGTAAACAGTGTTGGTACTGCACTGCTTCCCCCTCCTGAGACGCCGGATGGTGGACCAGAATCGCTTCGAAGCCGTACGGAAGTCTTTCTCCATGGCCTCTCCGAACTCTTCCCACGCCCGAGTTTTTGCCTCGGCGACCAGCCGAGCCGAGGCTGGTCTTGTTAAATTATACTAAAGAAATAACACCTGAAATGGGAGACCAAAAATAACTTAATGCCAAAACCAATAACTAACCAGAATTAAGCAAATGCAAAACAAACCTGACAAAACCCAACCAAAAGATAAGCTACAAACCAAACGGGGTTCTGAGGAGGGAGCATAGGAAGAGAGCCTCCTCTCTGCTGCATGCAGAGCAGCTTTAAAGCAGCAGAGCACCAATCAGGGCAATACATAACACCTGCAGAAGGCCTGTCTCTGAACCCTACAAGGAAAATAAGGTAGAGACCCACTGCAGCATAACAGCGGGTAAACCATGGTTTATGGTTTGGTGGGAATATTATAACAGTTTTAGGGTGTATTCACACCTGCTACATTTGGTCCGCTTTTGTTTCAATGTCAACTAGAATATAACTCAATGCTCATTCGAATACACTTAAGTTTTGTTCACCGTCCCGCACAAAACTTAATATATGAGTGGACAACAAATGGTTGTCCTTCTAGGTCAAAGTTCTCAACAACAACAAAAAAAAAACTCCCTAGTCTGTGCGCTCAAAACAATCCTGCAGCACTGAGATGGCTATCTCATTCCAGACGTTTACTGTTTTGATGGTTGTTTTTGCCTGCAGCTGAATTATTTCTAGGTAGAGATTAGAGCCAGAAAGCAATGATCAGAGTGTCCCAGATGTGGCAGAGGGGATACTTTTGTCTTCACGTGGAATATTACAAAAATCACGTCCAATGTGTTTCCCTCTCTTGTTGGAAAGTTCACATAAATGGAATTTCGGTAATAACAGACTTAAGGTTGGCGTGATTAATGCCCCCTGTTTCAGTGATGATGCTGTCTGGTTGAGGCTATTGTTGGCTGATAGTGTGATGAGGCTGCTCCGTTACAGGCAGGGTGTTTGCTTAAGGCGGCACAGAAGTGGAGTTCGAGGGGCAGAAATCAGGGTCTGTACTAAAGCATCAGATATTCAGCCTCCGGTGAACAATGAGTGTCTTTTACTGTGGAGTTTGCACACCACAAATTGTTTCTTAAAAAAAAAAAAAAAAAGTCCACCACCTCTGTTCTTACTGGATTGAATGTTTCTGTCTGATTTGAAGCTAGTGCAGCCTGCTAGCTCAATAGTCGGGTCCAGAATGGTTTGTCCAACCCCGTCTTTGTTATAACCAGCACACAGTAATCCAGACAGTTTACAGCAGGTTTGCAGCTTTAACTCATCCGTTTTGTTGTCGAGAGCGCAGGCATTGGCCAAAACCAGGCTTGGAATGTTACGCTTATGAGGGCTAGCTTTGCGTTTAGCGTGAAGGCCTCCCCTGTTTCCTCTCTTTTGTTTCCACAGACGCCGGCCTCTGCATCTCCGCTGCAGGTGGGGGGGCACTCACTAGTTGGTGGCTTCATCTGTTTTCCCAGGGTAATGAAATCCCAGTTTATGTGGCTTTGATATAATCCATTTCTGGCTGTCACTAGGGGAGTGGTGCCTCATGGTTTTCAAAGTTCTCAAAGGCCGAAGTGGTCTGAGGTAAAGGAGTACTTCCAGTTAGGCAGCAACAAATGTGCAGTTTGGATGCACTTTTAAGGTTTGGTTATGAATAACAACACAAATGTGATGCATAGTGAGTAGGTGAGGAGATAATACCCACGAGTTAAGATTGACCTGACAGCAAGGACACCTGGTCAGCAAGCTCAAAGGTTGTTTGTCTCCTATCATTTTCACGTGACTGTGTTTATCGATATGTTTGACTCTGTGTCTTCTTATATTAATGTGCAGATATTGTTCAGCCAACCAAGTAATGTCTACTTCATCCTGTTTCAGTCACATGTAATTGTGTAGAAAACGGCAATATCTGCAGTTAAAACTAGACCTTTGCATACAGACTACACTTTTCCTATTTTGCATCAAGTGAGACTATCAAAATTATTTATATATCATTACAAGAGAGTCTTAATATCCACAGCTAAACAATAACAGCATTCTTAGACGGGATGGCTAAGAGAGCAACAAAGGTAAGAGGAAGGTGAGTCGATGGATGTATGTGTGGATGGATCGTTCACATCCAAATAAATAATGAAAGAATAAATGTATTACCTTACTTTACAAACTTTAAAAATTACAACAAAGTCTGACACCAAGATAAAATAAATTCTAATAAAGTTGGGATCTTTTTCAAAGAAACTTATCTGATAGGGCAGCATTCAAATGTGAAAATTTTTAGAGGATGTCTGGTTAGTTCTCAAATTTCTTATGAGTCCTAAGAATAAATAAAATAAATTAGGGACGCGTTCAGAATCAAATCATTTGACCAAGATTTAGGATGCTTTTGATGAGACCCTGCACGGTTAAGCTGGTATAGATAATGGATGGATGAACCTGTGAGCCTGGGAACACCATCCCAACTGTGAAATACAGAGACGGCATGATTGTGAGACAAACAAATATGATGAAAGAACAGTATGTGGAAATGATTCTGTCATCATCCCGGGATGTGCATGTGTGTTTGTGAACCTGGTGTGGCTGCTTGAGCATTCCTGCTTCCTGCTGGGCCGCCAGTGGCGCAGGAGTTAGGGAGTTTATCCAACCAGCAGGTTGCTGGTTCGATCCCCTGCTTGGACACTTCACTTGACTGCTTCTGTCAGCCCAGAGAAGCTGTGGCTACAAACATAGCTCACTGTGAATGGGTGAATGACTGACCGCAGTGTAACAGTCAGTTTGAGGTCGTTGGACTTGATAAAGCAATATACAAGCACAAGCCATTTACCATTCCTGTTTCTGAGAAGATTGCTGCTGTAGGGCACCTGTGAACATTTCATGCCCGCTTTCCATCCACAACATCAGGATATCCCAGGACTATCCTCTTCATCTGACTTCATCAGCACAGTAACTGCTCTGCTTTAACTCTCACCCATGCAAAAAAGGACAGAAACTGAGCATACCCCCAAATGGCTTAAAGACACCAAAGTTTTTAAGCTTGGTCATCACAAAGCCTTAGTGTCATGGAAAATTTGTTAACCAAGATGACCCACAAACTTGACTCATTTACCGTAGAAATGACAGGAGAAAGTAGCTAAAGATTCCAGCAAACTATTATGAAAAGCTTGTGGAAGTATACCCAAATCTGGCCCGAGTCACACAGTTTCATAGGCAATGTTACCAAATAACATACATACACATGTATAAAAAAGTCTGACTTAAAAGACTTTTAAAAAAATGAAGTTTTAGAAAATTTTAGGGAAAAAGTAAAAAAAAAATATATATATATATATATATATATATATATATATATATATATATATATATATATATATATATATATATATATATATATATATATATATATATATATATATATATATCTCATTATTCTGCCACTGGGCAAATAGAAAAAATGTGGTGATCCAACTGACCTAAAATATTAAACCTTATAGTTGATTTAAAGTATGACAGTGAGTGAAAAAGGGTTACATGTTTATTTTTACAGTAAATGTAAATATGTAGTTTCAACAGTGTATGAATGCAACTGTGCGGAAATAGTACACACAGCTAATAGATGAGTCATTTGTACGCTGCATTGAAGTGTTTAATAAACAAAGAACTAGTTTTACCTTTGGGTTGCATTTATGACTGGACTGGTGCTTATTTTTGTTTTTGTTTTGTTTTGTTCAGATCAGACTCGTTATATCTGGTACTTCTATTTTAAATCGAAAAATAATAAGCTGACAAATCTAATTTTGAGTATCCATTAGCTGTAATCCATAATTGTTAATTTTAACAAAAATCTATGCATGTTTATTCAGTATAATACATAGGTTATCCTTACTGAAAATAATTTACCTCTCAAAATTAATCTGGCTTGGAAGGATGCAACTGTAAATTAGCAGAGAAAAAAATGGGTAACAAAACTACAATGCACTGGTTTTCTATCAAAGTCTTCTAACAAAGGGAGCATATTCTAAAACTCGTGATCTCAGAGAAACGGGAAACCTTCGACATAGAGACAAAGAATTTAAGGCTTGATTTGTCTCTTTTTGCTTGTATATAATATGAATTATTTTTTAACTACAAATAATGTTGATATTGCTTCAAAATAAATTGACTTGCTCTGTCTTTACTCACCAGTTCATCGGTTATTGTGCAGTAACTAAAACCGAACATAAGAGGGAGCTCCTTCCTCGATGCTTAAAATAAGCCCTACATAAAAGCAAAGATTTATTATCAGCTACATAACAACAAGATAGCATTTCCTAAACTATTATGTGAATATCACCCGACTATGACATAGTAAAAAAAAATACATACTTATATTTTTTTAGTCAAATCACACTTGTTGTGAATTTTGGAAATCATCTTGAGTTTAGGAGGTGTGCTATGTTTCAGTCTGTCTGTTTTCATGCCTGCTCACATGTCAGGCAGTAATCAGTTTATTCAACCCACCACTGCCTGCTTATTGCTTTGCTACCTCTCTCACCTGAGTTGTGCTCTGTTTAAACTACTTCCACAGACACACTGCTAGATCATCTAAAGCAGTTTTGTGCGTGGATGTCCAGCCTTACTTCCTTGCTGATTTTCAATTTGATTTTGACCCTGCGTCCACACTCTGGATTATATTGTTCTGCCTCACCCTTGTTTTACTCTATATTTATCTCTTGGACATGGACCACGGACATGGATTTTGACCTTCGGCCTTAGCTAGCCCCATGCCGGATCGACTCATTACCTGCCTCTATGTTTCTGACCCTCACCTGCCACATCTTGGCCCACTGGTCAGGATTTATTATTGGACGAACAGTGCAGAGAAACCATCCTGGAAATCTCCAGTGAGGACTCTGATGTACACGTGATGAGAAGCCAAGCAGCTGATTTATTATCTAAGAGTTGCGCCTGAACATTTATTTGACCGGTCTGTGGTTCCCACCAGTTCCCAGTTTTTAATAAATCTTTTGAAATTCTCTTCTGCGCTTGGCTGAGATGGTGGGTCCTCTGTGTCAGACCTTAGAAGGTGAAATAATTCAAAATGACCTTTTCCTTCAAAATAAATCTCCCGAGCAGCAAACAAAATGAAAAAAAAAATGAAACATAGCTGTCTTGTTTTTTTTTATCTCCACTTTGCTCAGTATCTCAGCCAACATGGCACAAGGGTTCGTCTGGTGAAAAAAGCTGACAGGCAGGTCCACACATGCACAGCGGCTTATGAAGAGACACACCGCCTCTGCTCCGTTTGATGCTATTCTGAACCGAGTTACTGGCACTGCAATAACTGGTGTGTTTTTGAGTGATTTATTTGTGTGTGTGTGTGTGTGTGTGTGTGTGTGTGTGTGTGTGTGTGTGTGTGTTCTTGTACTTGCAGCTGAGAGAGCTACTTTTACTAGCAAAGTGAGGACTTTGATGGGGGCTATGGGTTAGATTTAGGACTAAAGTGTCAACTAGGTTTAAGTTAAGGTTAGTTGTATACTGGTATGGGTTAGGATTAGGCTAAGGCCATAGAAAACAAATGCAAGTCTATGGTAGTTAAAGGAGCCATAAGTAAGATATTTATCATAAAATCAACCTTAATCATTGTCATTTGCCACCCAGGATGGAAGTAACACCCCCCCATAAACAATCAGTCCTCTCCATCAACAATGTCTTAGTCAATGTCTTTTCTCCTTTCAAATCTAGAGGTACAGTCTGGACTACTACAGTTCAGAGTGTAGCCAATGTTTACTTCCTGGTTCCCGAGGCATGTGAAAGTTCCCAGGGTTCCCAATACAGAGCCCAGCATTTGAAATTTGTCTCGGCAAAAAGAGCAGCAGCCTGCGAACATGGATGCCAGTGAGAGAAGCGGACCAAAAACAGAACAGAATATCACATGATATACCTAAAAATTCAGTGTAACAACGGACCATTCAGTAAATGTGAAAGGCATTGTCTACGTGTTGTTCCGATTTTAACCAGTAGGTGTCATTATTGCTTATTGTTCCTTTAACTTGAGGCACTGTCCTTATGTTGTATTTTAAAGGAACGTGTGTGTGTGTGTGTGTGTGTTTGTGTGCACATTTATAACTTCAAGATTGCATATTTTTGTGTAAACTATTTTCACATGTGACAGATATTGGTCGGTGTTTATGATATCACCAGCTGTGTGACTGGCAGTAGGGGGTAACAGAGGTGGCATATATCAACCATGATGGAAAGCATTGCACGGTCTCCGCGGAATCTCATTCAGGCAGGAATTAGGACAACCAGGTGACTCATCACCAGAGGAAAAGTGAGGAGTCTGATTATTGTGGGTTTCACACCAGGAAGAATATCAGCCAGTTGGAAACTGCATATAGTGCCAACTGCAAAATTATAGTTAGTAAAACGGGGGAGGTCTTAAACTTATCATCACTGTAATCATGGAATAATCACATAAATTGTCCAGTTCTGTTGCGTGAATCGCTCCTTATGGAAGGTAGTTTTGAATGTAGTGACAAAACACTGCCATCTACTGGCAAACGGGAAAACCGCAGGACTGACGGAGGCCAAAAAAAAAAATCATCAACCAGTTAATGTTGTCACTAATAAGCATTTTGGGGGTATATTTAAGAACTTTACTACTTTGGTTTGAGGGACACTAAAAACGACAGCGAAATTAAGTGGTATTACAATTTTTTGAATGTACAGGAACATCTCAAAAACTAGAATATCGTGGAAAAAGTAGATTTTTTTTTAAATGCAAACTTTACTTTCATCTAAAAATAGGACATTGGACCAGTGAGCATCAGTCCAGTTCTTTTTCTCTTCAGGCCAGGTAAGAAGATAGTGTTAATATTGTCTCTGGCTCAGTGGCAAGGTGACATGAGAAATGCTAAATTTGTAGCCCATGTGAAGGCATGTGTGTATTGGCACTTGATATAAAAATAATAATTGAACTTTATTGATCTCACAATAGAGATCAATAAAATCCAGCCTTAGTCAACCCCTTGGGAATTTCTACCAAATTATTTAAAGGATTTTGCCTGACAATCATCTCAACGCTGCAGTTATCCCTATTGCTAGTGCACCTTCCTCTATGCATTTTCCTTTTACTCAAATTTCCATTAAAATGTTTGGATACGGCACACTCTGAACATCCAGGGTGTCAGTCGATGTTATTTTTAGACATCTTCAAGTCAACAGTCTTCCCCATACTTGTGTAGGCCATAATATGACCATTACATAACATTTATGAATAAAAAAAAGTTTTTCTAGTTGCTGTAAAATAGTATTCTAATTTTCTGAGTCACAAAACGTTTGGGTTTTCGTCGTGATTAAGCCATAATAGGCCATAATGTTTCACTCTATGTGTAATGAATCAGTATAACATAGTTTCACTTTCTTATAACATGAAACATTAAACATGAAAGCGTGATCTATCCTGCCCTTTACCACAGGTCAGGGTGGTGATAGTGTCATGGTGTGGGGACTCAGCTTTTAATTGGCTTCAAACTGTCCAGAATGCAGCGGCAATAATTTCGACAAGGACCAACAGAAGAGGATATATTACCCGCTGCAACTGGCTCCCTGTACAATATAGGACCGATTTCAAGATCTGAGCCTAACATTCAGGGCATTACATGGCCAAGCTCTGGAATACGTAAATAGCTTATTGATGCCATATCGCTCCCCTCTGACTCTGAGATCAGCTGATCGGAGGTGGTTGGCTGTACCACGGACTCGTTTTAAAACACGATGAGATCGTGCTTTCCAGGCCGTGGCCCCAAGGCTCTGGAACTCGCTCCCGCTGTCTCAGAGCTGCATAAACTCCCTTGACTCTTTTAAGAAACAATTTAAGACATTTTCATATAAAATGCTTTGAACTAGGATGTACATAAAATTGTGGTGTGCTTATGTTTGATGGTGCTTTTGTTGTGAAGCACTTTGAGATGTTAAAGTCTGCGAAAGGTGATATACAAATACATTTTACGTACTTATTCTGTAGTTTGGGCGTCTCTACCACCTGAGCATGATTTAAGCACCCCAGCCAGTTTTTTATTTATTTTTGCTGGCCATGGTACTAGTGTTTTATTTTATGACGGCTACCTCCAACCGTCATCAAAAGCTCAAATGATCTCACTTGTTTCTTGGAAAAGCCAGTGAGTTCTTTTAACTCCGTTGGCCTTCAAAGTCACCAGACTTCAGTCCAACAGAGCACCTTTGTGATATGGTGCATTCAAATGATGAATTTGCTGCTGACAATTCAGCAGAATTTGTGTAATCCCAATATGTAAATATGGACCAAAACCTCTGTGGATTGTCTCCAGCAGTCTCTGCTTTGAAGAATTTAAGTAATTCTTAGGCTAAACCATCAATATCCATATTTTTTTTATTGTTTTTTTTTTTGTTTTGTTTTGTTTTTTTACCTTCCAACTAGGCAAGGCAAGGCAAGGCAAGGCAAGGCAAATTTATTTGTATAGCACAATTCAGTACAGAGAATATGCAAAGTGCTTTACATGATTAAAATATAGGAAAATAAAACAGAATAAAAGCAAGTAGGAATAAAATGTAGAAACAAAATATAACATTAAAAACAGTAAAACAGTTTTAACTAGAGCAGTCAAAGGCAATCCTAAACAAATGTGTTTTTAATCTTGATTTAAAAGAACTCAGGCTTTCCGCACTTTTACAGTTTTCTGGAAGTTTGTTCCAGATAAGTGCAGCATAGGAACTAAATGCTGCTTCTCCGTGTTTGGTTCTGGTTCTGGGTATGCAGAGAAGGCTGGAGCCAGAAGACCTGAGTGGTCTGGAGGGTTGATACACTGATAATAAGTCTGTGATGTATTTAGGTGCTAAGCCATTCAGGGATTTATAGACTAACAGAAGTATTTTAAAGTATATTCTCTGAGATACAGGGAGCCAGTGTAAGGACTTTAGAACTAGGGTGATGTGCTCTACTTTCTTAGTCTTAGTGAGGACGCGGGCAGCAGCGTTCTGGATCAGCTGCAGCTGTCTGATCCACTTTTTAGGCAGACCTGTGAAAACACCGTTGCAGTAATCAATTCTACTAAAAATAAACGCATGGATTAGTTTTTCCAGATCCTTTTGAGGCATTAGTCCTTTCATCCTGGAAATGTTCTTCAGGTGATAGAAAGCTGACCTTGTAATTGTCTTTAGATGCCTTTGGAGGTTCAGGTCTGAGTCCATCACTACTCCCAGATTTCGGGCCTGATCAGTGGTTCCTAGATGAAGCAGCTGAAGCTGTGAGCTAACTTTTGATCTCTCCTCTATTGGTCCAAATATTACTTCTGTTTTGTTTTTATTCAATTGAAGAAAATTTTGGCACATCCAGGCATTGATTTCTTCTAAACATTTACTCAGTGCCTGAACTGGTTCATAGTCACCTGGTGACATGGTGATGTAGAGCTGTGTGTCGTCTACATAGTTATGGTAGCTGATGTTGTTGTTTTTTTATTATCTGAGCTAGAGAACTGGTGTACTTGTTTTTCATTCCTTTACCTTATCGGCTCATGTGATTTAAAAATAAAAAAATAATCGTTATGATGAGAAAAGTGTAACTTATTTGTGGGGAAAAAGAGAAAAAAACAAAATGATAGATTTTTTTAGGGGAGATCCTTCCAAGATCTTAAAGACACAACGCAGTACTTAGCAATAAAAATGATTATCCATGTGCTAGATGTAAGATATAAATGCAAAAAACTGTTCTCTTCAGCATCAATGGGTTTAGTAATTTCCTAAAACTCTAGCTAGTTTTATAGCTACAGCATGTCGCAATAATTCTTCCGCTGCCTCTCAGCACAAATCTCAAACCTCAAGAACCAAATCGCATGAACTTAACAAAGCAAATCACCCTGTTCTTCATTCCTCTGAACCCACTCTGACTTGTGAGGATTTCAGCAGACGAGAAGTGATAACACACCAACCACTCTGACGATGTCATGGTTTTTCTGTGGAAAGAGGAAGCTCATTGCCTTTCATAACAGAGCATCTCCCTGAACGTCGCACACAAGCTGACGCACTCATCCCAACTCCACTGGGCAGTCCTGAACAAGCAGAAATCACAGCAGCAAAAAAACCCTAATTAACTTTATTCCCATGAATTAACATTTTACTCTTCGCTGTTACGTTATGTCCTCTTTGGAATTTCTTCTTGCAATGCTTATGTTTATTCCTCAATATGCATTTGGGTTCTGCTTTAGTCTCAAAATACATTTTGGGTTCTGTGGGAGGTTTATCTGCAGGGACGTGTTCTCAGTTTAGAACAGAGGCACTTACTTTAGGGCTCTTTGATATATCATCTCCTTTTACAACTTGTTATTTTTAAAATATTATGCTCACGTGTATCTGAGAGGAGTAATATATAATATACTAAAACAAGCATGGGCGAGAAAACTCGCCCATGATCCTAAACCAGAATCGTTCTACCTCTTAATTAAAAAAATGCCGCATATGGTTAAACAGACCTCTTTCATCATCGTTATCTGAAGCAAGTGTTGGCATGCCAACATCCGGTACAAAGCTGTGGGGCATTGTAAACACTATCCTGCTCCTCCTGAATTTGTAAATGTGCTGATGCAAGCAGCAGGTCAAAGATGCACACAGCTGCCTGCAGGGTTGTAAACCATAAACTTTCTCGCTGCACAACACTCGTCAGTGAAAAAAAAAAAGGTATAATCTGCAGGTCACATCAGTCTAAAAACCAGATGTGCATTTAAAGGCCCCTGTTCTCATCAGCAGGGATGGAAACATTCTATTTTCACTAAGATAGCTCTTCATGCACTGCCTTGGGGATCCAAAAGTGAAATGAGCAGCAACTATATCTCACACTGAAAAGGAACGGCGCTCCAGTTAAAAAAAAAAGACTGCATAATCAATTTTGCTGGTCTACAAAAAAACAAACAAAAACAAACAAACAGATCACAGTCTTGTTTCCGCTGTGTAGAGGTAAGTTATGAAGTAAACCGGTTTTCTTTCAGTAAGCAATCACCTGTTTCCTGTTGATGTTTCCCTTGGATTGATTGCATGTGCAACTTCTGCTAACTAGTGTGTAGAGAGCTGTATTTTCAAAGCAGCTGGTTTGCAGTTTAGCAAGATTTCTCCTTTTTTAGTCTGTTTTGATCATCATGTACATGCAAAGTTTTGGTTGTGCTGTTCGATACTGCACCCATAATCAGACAAAGTCTAGCTTGTGGTTTCAATGGGTCCTTGTTGAACACGCACCCCTTAGGGTGATAGTTAGACCATAATTCCTGGGAAAATAATTATTCTCTATCTGTTACAAACAAGACAACTAAATGACCGGGGTGTCTAAATTTGAAGCTACTATCAAAAAGTTCTTCACTTAGTAAACAAAAAACAAACCAAAAAAAAAAAAAAGACAAGGAAACTTTTGACCATCATTGTGGTTTGGCTGTAAACAACTTCATAGAAATGTCCGTCTTTGGCAAATGATTAACAGCACTCCCGAGAGCAGATCAAGTTTAAGAAAAGGCGAGTGACATTCATACTCATTTATTTACTTTAAAGAAATGTTCAACCAACATTTTGATCCAGAAGTTGCATACTTCATTTAGACTAAGTGTCAGAAGTTAATTGAATAAAGTTCATGTTTGTTGTCCATCACAGTTTTCACTGGCTAAGACTATTTGTTTTCTTTGGATAAATTATTGAAATGTATACCGCTTTATAAAAATATAAAAGGAACATTGAAAAAACACAATTTAACTCCAAGTGTTCCCTTTATTTTTTTGAGCTGTATATATTCCCAGCTAGGGTAAAGGAATATGGACCAAACAGTTTTCACAATATCCTGTAGAATTTTATGGTGATGAGAGATAAGTGACAAAACTGAACAAAAATGGGCTATAAATCTCTGAATGCATGTACCACACTATTGTGTGTGATCAGCATCTCTTGATTGTATTGAAACAGGAGTGGATCATACGACAGAGTTTTGGTGTGTTTTTAACAACGATGAAATGACTCTCTCCTTATTGTACTGTATTTGAGGGAAGGGAATATCATCCTGGTGAGGACTGCTGCAACCCTTTGTTGCTTTAATTCAAGTTTATTTATACTGCAATGCACCAGATAGAGCAGAGGTCTTCAACGTGGTCCTCAGGACCCTCTGTCCTGCTTGTTTTAGATATCTCTGCTCCACCACACCTGAATCAAATGACTGCATGAGCTCCTCAGCAGCTATCAAGGGCCACAGAGGCCTGTTAATCACTCATTTACTGAAGTCAGCTGTGTGGAGGCAGGAAGCACCTAAAACATGCAGGACAGTGGAGTTCTGAAGACGTCTGAAATAGAGGACCCAAAAATTCAACCAGATGCGGAAGGTGATTTAACAGATTGGCTTCCATGATCAAACTGGTGGGAAACAGGAACCCTCTGGAGACATGATTGATCATGAATGATTTAGAAATTCTAAAATATATACTTCAGAATACAACATTTCTAATAAAGATGCAAAGTATGCCCCAGTAGAAAACAATAAAACATTTCATTTTGAGATTTGAAAACCAGAAAAACAAGAAAATATAAAAATATATAGAAATCAAATTGCAATTGTAGTATATTAGAAAATAGTCTTTTAATATGAGTCAAAGGCACAAAAATGTCAAAGAGAAACAAGTTGCTCTATTTTATCTTTTAAAAGACCTAAAGACTAAGGCAAAAAAAAAGTCACCTGTACTTGTCCTCTATCTTTGCAGGGGTGGGCATAACTCATGTAGTCAATTGGCAATAGGCAGGGTACATCTTGGACAGGTCACAAGGACAACACAGAGACACATAGGACAAAGCACTCACACCTGAGGGCAATTTCAGAGTGACTAAGAGTCACATTCTTGGACTGTTGGAGGAAGCGAGAGAGAACCAATTCATGCAAAGGGAGAACATGCAAACTCCACACAGAAAGACCGCAGGTAAGGATTTAAGCCCAGGACCTTCTTGCTCCAAGACGACAGTGCTACCATCCGGGCCATCATGCAGAAGTAATACAAACTTTTAATTCAACTCAAAACACATACCTGGCCAAAATGCATGCAATAATGCAACTAAACAATTACTAAGTTAAGAAATGAAATGAAATGAATCAAATAAAACCCACGCAAATGTCCAGGAAGTAAAAATCTTTATTTTAATTTTGGCAGAAAATGTTCTTCGGTTTTGTTTAAAGTGAAGTTCAAAATGATTGACATTTCATGTAATACACAAAAGTAAAAAAAAAAAAATTAAGTCAATTTACAAAATAAAAGCCATACTCAATAAAATAATGGGGGAAATCAAATTCCTATGCTCTAAATAAAGAGGCATTAAATATAGATGGGTTTTGGGAGGAAATTTAAAAGCTTGCCTGTTATTTTGAGGTAATCAGTTTTCACAATGTTGGTGTTACAGCTTCAAAGGCCATCTCTTTGAACCAGGGGTGTACAAACTTTTTTGTGAGCCGAAATTGTCAAGTCAAAAGCCTGCAAGTGAATAAAAAATAACATAACTTAAAAAAAATAGATTTTTCTTTTTTTAACATTCAAGTCAATATTTAAATTTAAGGTTTTAACTTGTATGTAATAATATTGCCATAATTAAAAATAAAAAAAGTTTCCATCTGCACCGGCCACCGGTGCTGCTCATCTTCATCGTTCTTGAAATGCAGGTGGTGGGGCTGCACAAACTCAGTCCAGGGGCCGCAAATGGCCCCCGGGCCGCACTTTGGACATGCCTGACTTAAACCAAGTTATCATTCAACCTGAGAGATCAGGAAGCACATCCGGCTGCAGGAGATCAGCCAGGTATACAAGTATTTGTCCACGAAGGGCCTTTTACGTAGGGAGTAATATGTTAAAATCAATCCTAAAATAAAGATGGTGCCGATGCAGAGCAACAAGCACCAGGGAAATATGTGCATGCTTCAGGCTGCAGCATTCTGGACCAGCTGCAGCCATGAAAGACAGGCCTGACTAACGCCTACCTGCAGAGGGTCACAGTAATCAAGTTGAGAGGAAATAAGAGATAGATCACCCATTCAACATCCAAGACAGATAAAAAAAATGTACCACTTTTGATAACAGCCTTTGTTTATAAAAAAAAAAAAATAAGAAGAATAATAATCTGCAATGCTAAACTAACCTGTTCATCAAAATTTAATTAAGATGGAGGATCATACTAGTCTGCAACATAAGATTTTAAAACAGACTCCAAACTACCCAGATCAGGTATGTGCATACAGACAACAGGTTAATTATCATATAATGTGCAGGGATCATGTTGTTTATAAAGAAACAATTTCCTCTGTAATAATAGTACTCAATACCTAACCCATCTAAAAAAAAAAAAAAAAAAAAAGTCATTCACCACCAGGGAGCACAGCAGACAGATGTTACATGAGAGTTTGCTGCTCAAGGAAGACAAGCATGATGAAAAAGAGAGCTATTGTTTCCCCCTCAATCTATCCTCGTGACAGCTGTGGAGTGGAGGTGTGGGCCTGCAGCAGGGGGGGAAGGGTGGGGGGGGGGGGGGGTACTCCATCGTATGGTGTGGCCTGGGATCACAGACAAATATGCAGTGTGATATCTATGTGTGGGCTTTCTTCTCTGAAAAAAAAAAAAAGGACCGGTTCCGAATAACTCATCACACACCCTAAAGCCTTCATTGTGTGTGTGTGTGTGTGTGTGTGTGTGTGTGTGTGTGTGTGTGTGTGTGTGTGTGTGTGTGTGTGTGTGTGTGTGTGTGTGTGTTTTATTCTGGAAAAACACAGGTCACAGAGATGTTTTATTTCATCCTTGGAGCTCAGATAAAACTTGACTCTCCGCTTATCTCGCTGTGAAAACAGTTGATTTATGTACAGTCTTCGTGCTGGAGTTTATGTGTTGTTGCCGATAAGGACGGTAGGCCCGTGTTCATGTCTGCGTGCTTTATGAGTGGTTATTGAGACCACAGATTGTCAGACTGCCTACTGGAGGACACAAACAATCTTCCGTGGGAATGCGGTGTCTGACCAGTTCCCACTCCCATTCCTTATCTCCAGCATTCCCATATGAGTAATGTATATTATCTTCAAAAAGCAGGAGCATTTAACTTGTTGGCTGCTTATGACCATATGCAAATGGAATGCATTTATGCATCCGCTGCAAGGTTGTTAAACGTACATTTAGATGGCATTGTCGCAAAGATGATCGCTGCAACAAAAAAAAAAAAAGGAATGAATGTGCTGTACAAGTGAGCTGAAAATGAAACAAACACAGGAAACGGAGTGAGAGAAACAAGGTGTGGTAGACCGAGAGTGTTGGAGAAGGTGGAGACAGCGCCGTCGACCTCAGGTTTTGCATATTTTCGCAGCGTCTTTGATACACAGCTCGTATACCAACACCAAGTGCAACTGACTCCTCACCTGCCAGGCCGCCTCTCCTGACTCACCTGGCCGTAGACACAGGCCCCAGTGGGTGTGGGCATGAAACAGTTAAGAAACAGTTACGTCTCACAGACACTTCATTGCATGCAAACGTATTATTGCTTGTACCGTGGAAGGCCTGTGAAAAAAATGCCCCCCCCCCCTCAAGATTTTCATGCTGAAAATGTTTTAAATCATCAGATTTCAATATCTAAGACATCCGCGGTAAGTATAAAAAAAGTTGTTTTTTAATGTTGATTTCATTTTAAAAGTGGGGGGAAAAAAACAATTTAAACCAAAGCAGCACTATGGCAAAATGTAATTTCCCACCATAACTCAACTGAGATTAATACAATTTATGCTTCCTTTTCACAAGCCACAACAAGGCAAGAAGTGACCTAAATAGAATCCGACAACGTGAAGTAGGCCAAAAGATCTTCACTTCATACAACACTTCACTGCAACACTACATCCTCGGATCTAAAGAAATTCAAAGAACAGATAAAAACAGCCCGTGAAAGGTCACGTTGCCATTTGAAATGCTTTGGGACTCCAGCAAACCACAGAGAGCCAACATCCACAAATGGAGAAAACATGGAATGCCCGGCAAACCTTCGCAGGAGGGACTAACCAAAGTTACTACAACGGGGCATTGTCATCAACCGAACTGTTCAGGTCAGAGTTTGTCATTAAACCGTTAGAAAAAGACGGGCAAAATGGATTCTGTAACAGAGTTCAAAGTCCAAAATAACCGTTCACAAGTAATGCAAACGCTCATCATGCATTTGCCAAAGAACACATTTTTGCTTCCCAAAATGGTTTAATTTATGAGACAAAAGTAGAATTCTTTGCAAAGTGTGAATCCTGTTACAACTGATATAAAACCAGTACAGCATTTCACAAAATAACACCAGACAGACTCAACTTGTGGGTGGTACTATGATGGTTAGGAGCTTCCTCAGGACCCGGAGGTCTTGCTGGTATTAATGGAACCAAGACTTCTGCTCTCTTCCAGAAAATCCTGAAGAAGAATCGCGTGACCTTAAACTGGATTATTCTTTGGTTAAGCGTCTGGACCAGGGTGGAAATTCCATTTCATTGTAAGGGAGGAGAATAAACATGAGATATTTCTCAAAAACAAACTGTGGGGGCATATTGTGACCCGCTGAAACAGATTTGGCGAATGGAAATAAAGCAAGTCATCATTATTTATCGTTGCAATTGTACATTCCAACAAAATTTGTGTTGTGACTGTTTTTAGGAAGCAGTGGGCAGCTTTTACAACACCTGAGGAGCAATACGGGCCTAAAGGTCTTGCCCAGGTCTTACCCCAGTCTGTGGGGTAAGACTACTGGCTACTCACAAGCTCACTGCTCTAATCACTAGGTCACTACTCCCCACCCATACATAAATATTCGATCAAGTAATTCAGCCACAATGAAAAACTGTTTCAACATTTGCTGTGCTTCTGCTGCGTTTTGCTCTCTTCCATCTTCCGTCACTTGCTCTGCTCTCTCCTTTTGTCTCGTGTATCTCGGCAGGTGCTCAGAACTAGACGGATCTAATGAGGGGAACAGAATGCGGTCTGACTCCACTTGTTAAGAAGCTTTATCCTATTGAGGAGTGAAAAATAAATAAAATGTGTCACAGGTCTTCTGTTTTAAGCAGCTACTTACTGGAGGTCAGTTATTTGTGCAATACAGACACAACACCTTTGCTCCTCAGATGGCACAGCACCCCCACCCCCATTATGCCAACAATAGGGGGTGAATGGATTGGTTCAACAAATGCATCTGTTTGTTTTTACCCCCGAGATGAATGACATATTTAATTCTTTGCATTTATTTTATATTGTTTGATATACAGGTTTCTATAATGAGGTAATGTTCAGCCACCACTATTTCCTCGGTTTTCTCCGCATTGATCAGGAGCTGGTTCCACCAGCACCAGTCCACAAAGTCCTGTGTCCACTCCCTGCACTGGGATGAGGCCTACTGTGGCCGAGCCATCCGAGAACCTTTCAAGGTGGCAGCCTGATGAAGTCTAGAGGATGAAGTCTAGAGGGTGAACAGCAAAGGTGCCAGCACAGTCCCCTGCAGTGCCCACATTCTGCAGACCAGCTTGTCCATTAGTTAGTGATGTTTTTGTCTAATATTAAAATTAATGTGAGCTGAAACATTCAACTGTGGAAAAAAAAACAACACTAACGAGACATGTGTAAAGAGGCAAATACGTTTTCACAAAACCTAAGTTAAATTGAATGGGATTAGATTGAAGATGAGCACAGGTCCTGGAAACCGACTCGGTCCGACTAGTCCTCCTCGTGAAGTGTTTGTGTTCATAGAAGGACTCCCTTCAGGAACAAACAGGTCTGTCACTTATCGCTTGAAAATACACAAACACACTCTCTGCTTCTGAGTGAGGCGTTGGGGGAATTCCCGCAAACCTGCATGTGTACAGGTGATTTGCGTATATTCACTAATCTGGGGGGGGTTAAGCTTTAACTGTAAACTCGCAGACACCTGGACACACAGACGCACACGCGCATAAACACAAAGACCCTTGCTCATCAGCAACTGATGGTGGACTTGATAAGAGCCAGTGCAATCATCTTAATTGCTTCGGATCTGACACACTAATGGCCAACAGTGTTTCTGGGTGTCCAAATCGTTTTTACAAGTCAGCTGCAGCGCTGTGACCGTTGAACATTCACAAGTGACTCAGGCACACGTTTAAATCTCCCTTACACGCCCATGTAGGCCTAAATACGCTTACTTAGCAACAAAAAAAAAGTGAATATTGACTGTAATAAAAGTCAACCACAGAAAAAAAAAAAATATATCTTGCACCGCTTGTGGACAGAAAGTTAGCGAGCATCAACTCCTGTCGCTTTGCATTTGCCCGTACAAGGCAATCATTCTTTAAACTAGTTACTGATTGAAGATGATAAGATTTGTTCCTACAAATATTGATCATGTCGAGTTTAATTCTGGATGCCCGGCACTTCCAGGGGCACAAGTTAGGTGAATGAATTAGTGTTGGCGTGTTTGTGGGTGTGTTTCAGAGTGCAAGCATCCAGAGCCTGTGTGGCCTTATCATCTTTTCTGGGTCTTCCAGGTGCAAGCAGAGCAATAGGACTCCTAACCGTCATCTATCTGTCTGAAAGCCGAGGGTTTTTCCAAACGCGTTTATCAACCCTCCCTCAGTCACCTCCTATAAGTGACCTTACATTTTACGTTTACTAATGCTACACCTTCAAATTTTACTGCAGCCAAAAGGCAATGTCTATTTATAAAATGTGCATTGTTATCTGTGTTGTTATCTTAAGTAATGCAGTAGGGTTGACTGAAGCCTCTGCTGCTAATTGTTAGAATTCCATTTAGAACGAAAGGCAATATATATATATATTTGGCAAACACTAAACATTAAAATAAAGCTTGAAATCAAATTAAATTGTATGTAAAAAAAGATAAGAAATCAGCTGAATGTCTGAGAAACTTTACATTTCTCATTAATTATTTACACTTTACTTTAGCTACGTGGTTTTTATGGCAGAAGAATGTAAGCTTGACAAGAATGATGCATATACAGTATTTTCTGGTTAATCTGATGGCCAGTTGCAGGAAAAAGATCACCCATAAACATAATTATCATCTTAAGTATTTGCATAATCATATAATCCCCTGGGGGTGGGGGGGGGGGGGGGGGTTGTGAACTGGGTTTACTGATGAAAATAAAGTTTTGGAAAAGCATGAAGTCAAGCACATTGATGTAGCATTTCTAGGACAGAATTTTGAATGCTGTTACTAGTGCGTTATTTCTTTACATTGATTTATAAATAGCTTTATTTTCAAAGTCATTGCTCTTTAAACAATCTGAATTTATTTTGTTGAAAAAAAACTCAGGTGAAAAATCAAAACTTCTAGACTTCTAAATCTTCTAGATTCCTCAAAGTATAACTGAATCACCTAAAATAATAAAATGAAAAATAATGTCAAGTTGCAATCCACCTTTACATACCTAATTAGGTTTTTATTTGATTTATCTTTGGACATAAGGCCTTGTTTGTATCCTCAGTAATGGCTTTTTTATATATATTTAACACGGACATATTAATCTCAAAGAATATATAAATACGACAAAGCTGCTGCTGTGTTTGTGCCACTTTGAATCTTGACAGCAGCTAATAAAAACAAATTATGATCCTGACTGCAGTGTGGTGCAGGCTGGGTTAATGATAAACCTAATATAGGTTAGATATTTTTTTTTTTTAGTGAAACTTTTATCAGTACTAAATAATCTCCTGCCACAGGGACAAAACTGAAACATGCTGTATAATTTCCATCTGTAATGCTCGTATGAATGTACTTTTACCTTGTTTGCATATGTGGTTAGTGTGCCTGGGGGTAAAAACAGAGGTGTTTGCCGTTGTGTACATTATGTATGGGATCGTGCACAAAACCCGCTTCCTGGATTGCTGTTCTTGGGGGATTTTGACTTAAAAACTCAGCAATGAGCTGCAGGGTTGAGTTATAAATGAGAAAGAAGAAGATGATTCCAAAATTGGTGTAGCCAGATGAGTGTATGAGCAGTTAACAATCCAACAAAAATAATCATTCCACAGATTAGATAATGGTCTTCTGTGAGTTAAAAAAAAGGAGTCATAGTTGATGCTGTTTGGTTCCATTAGTTTGTGATATGCGCACTTAGCTACACTTCAGGTCAGAAGTTTGCATACACCCATCTTGGACATGAGTCTTATTCCTTTTAATGTTTTAACTGATGTATTTGAAGCCTTTGTTTCCCCAAGAACATACAACCTCAATGATGTTTGAAAACAAGAGTTTGATGGACTGGTTAGAGTTTTATTTAATTTAAATTGAACACATCAAATTTGTCCTTAAAACCCAATTTGGCAACTGTCCTTCAGCAAGTTACACCTTCACCACAGGCATTTCTTGCATTCAAGAACCTTCTGGCCTATTCACTGCACAATATTTGGCTACTGTTCTTTATTGGAAATGGTGTAGTTAGTTAAAATTGGTTGTTTTGCTTTCACCAACCTGGCTTTAAGTGTTTTCAACAGAATTAATGTTGAGAGGCAATCAGTGTGTTTAACACTAGCCTGCAGTTAGTCCTTCCAGAAGCAGCTTTAAGATTTGTTTGTTTATTCTATAAAATTCTAGATTTCACATTAGGTTTGAATTTGGGCACATAATTTTTTGTTTAAAAATTAATTAAGTTTTTATAGTACAAAACATTTCACAGTGGACAAAGAAACTGTTCAAATGCATTGCTGAAAGCCTTTTGAATTGAATTGTACCAACGATTTGCCACAAGGACAAACTCCCATCTTGATTATAATGATGCAGAGCCAGGGATAAATCACATCCCATCATGACCAAAACCAAACCAGTGCCACAAAGACATTTGAACATAATGATGAATACAGTCTAACAATATACAAATTATTTTAAGATTCCTGAATCATCCTAACCCTAAAGAGAAATAGGACATTTATAGCTCTTTCAAACTGTGACCATAGGATGCTTCATCGAATTTTATTCTAATCATTTTCAGTTCAGTACTTTACACAGTAATTTTGTTTTTTTTACTGTTGCATAAGTCCAATGAATCATTTAGGTAATTAAAAGACTCATAAAGTCAATAAAAAAGCACTTCTTTGTCTTCCTCAACAGACAACATAGCAAATAACGAATAAAAGTAAGAAAATTCACACTTTTAAACTAACATCCTTTCACAAAGATACAATTACTCTCATGTGTTAATCAAACCTATGCAAATTACTAAAGATAACACAGTTTGGAAGTCATCAAATGTTTTTTCACTGAAAACAAAGTGATTCACAAATTGATAATTAGCCAAAAACTTCAGATGGCACAGATGCAACACTAGGGTCCTCAGTCACAGCTTCTATTTTTTTCTGTTGGTGGGAGCCAGGTACCAAAAAATGTCTAATTTGACAAATTTTACAGGCACAACCTGTTGAATTTGGTATCATGGTGTTGCTTAAAGACTGGAAAGCAAACTGAAAGCAATGAAATACTTTTAAGTCTGAAGACACTGAATTTAGCCCCTTTAAAAGATTATGAGAATGTCTGGCTCCTTGTGAGCAAAACAACAAATAATGAATATTTGTGAACTTTTTTACACAGTATGATGCCCTTTGGCTTACTTGGCTTCTATCATGAATGTTCTCTGTGTATATCTATGCAACAATATTTCAGCACAATGTATTTATACACCAAACAATGACAAGTTATTAAACCGATTCCTGTAAATATAATCCCCATTTTTATCAGGAAGAGATAATGGTCCAGGTATAAAACATAGATGTCACACATTAGATGTTGTATATCATCTTTCCAAGGAGGTCAGTTGTGCTGAACTTGGATTCATTATGACTCTGCACCACAAATTCCTCAATCAGTAGCATTTTAATGATATTCTTCCCTGATTTATTTTATTTGTTCGGGGTTAATCTGTCAACATTTATGCTCTTTATCACAGAATATCCTCAGTGAATGTATCCTAAGTAGGTGAGAAGTGAAGTTGATTGCATTTTTCTGTATCATTTTCTGCTTTCTCTTGTTACGAACTGAGGCTGGCAAGTGATGTAATTTTAGCATACACATTTTTTTTTTTTTTTGGACTGTTTTAGGAATCCCTTATGAATGTTGGTTATTCAGCCCACATGGAAAGCACCAGGAAACTGGGCCTTGTCAGCTTTGGCCATCTGTTTTATGTTTTCACTGACAATAATGCACTATTTGAAATTAGGTTTAACACATATTAGCCAAAGTAGCCCTGAGAGAGCGTTGGAATTTTGATTTAAAGTGATTTCTTGAAGGATACTTTGATTGAAATTCTAGCACAACCATGAGAAACAAGTAAGATCCATCAACATCTCGATTTAGCTCAAATTCAGATTAGGCCTGGAAGTTGAAGCTTACAGTGAACTCAACAGGGGCCAAAGCAACAGCCATCATCCTAAAACACCGCCAATATTCCAACTTTCCCAACTCCAACTTTCCCTGTTTCGTGAATCTCAAAACCAAAGTCAAATTTGCACTGGGTGGTTGTTTTATTTTAGAATGCAATCAGTGATTTTCCATGCAGAAATTGCAGCAGAAGGTGGTACACCACCAACAATCTTCCTGTGTGAAGCGGGTACTGAAAACAAATTCTGTAAAGCATTAACATTCACATTACCTAACAGAAAAGTGAGGCAGTATTGGATTAAATAAATGGTTTTCACTTCAACTGTTATAACATTTTGGTCATATATAGTTCATATATTTACTCTTTAATATCAGACAGTTACCAAAGAACATTTGTCACATTAAAAAAAAAATCTTCAGTCTTAAAAAACATCATAGCCGTGTTCATTAAAACTCCAGGGATACTTAAGTTTTTTACACTCTTAAAGTGTGTAAAAAACTTTAAGAATGGGGGGTAGATACTTATCTACTAGGGACTTACTCGGAAATGTTTCACACATTCCATATGTGTATCGGTGGCGCACCACTTCCTATCTCCACTTTCCCTGTAAATAAAAATCAGCTGGTGAGTATATAAGTGCCAAACACAAACACGACTGTGGTTAAAGTTTCTCTAAATGTCATGGTCCTTGGGTGTTAGGAGTGGGGTTTTCAGTCGTGTTTTCATCATTTCCCTGTTGTTTTCTTGTATTCTTCACGTGTTGCATATCAGTTCATTCCTTTAGATTTAGTTTCTTAGTTTATTCTTGTGGTCTGTTCTTTGTTCATTTGGAATTATTTTTATTTGTTCTCTGCTAGACTTTCTCCCTTGTTTTGATGATTTTTGTGTGTGTTAGTCTTGCCTCACTCATGTTAAATAGTCTCCCTTCCTCATTCTCCCTGTGCTCCTTCTGCCTGGCCCAACTGCTTCACGTGATCTGCTGATTAACTCAACTACATTTAGTGTCATTCTCCACCTGTCCCTCAGTGCATATGCTCCTCAGTTGTAATTGTTCATTGTTGGACTCTTCCATTGGACTGAACTGTTTTTTTTTATTCAGTCTGATCCTGGGTCCTTCACAAACATGTCACTAAGTACCATTTAGATAAACCATTAACTTTAGGTTCTTGGTGGAAACCAAATAGGCGCTACATAACCAGAGTTAAATTGTGTTCTCTAAAAACTCCAGTCTTGAAAATGTCATAGCAGATTAAACAAACTTTTTAAAACATTGTAAAATGTTTGCATTTGACAGTTATTTACAAAGAAGCCAAAGCTGTTTTTACACAAAAAATGGCATTAGGAAGCAGTGCACCGTCAATAATTGTCCCGAATGAAACACTGAGTATGGAAAATGAAAAGCATTTCCATTCAAACTGTCTGTCCAATATTAAAGCAAAACAGTGTGAAGTTACTACTGTAATTTAATTAAGAGCAAAATTATTTATAATCCTAGAAATTGTAAGTTTTAATATTTACATTTTACATGTTTCTTCTGACTGGACTTAACATTAATATTTTGGGAAGACACAACTTTGATATGACAGTTAATCACCATATTTCCTTCTGTGATCTACATGTGTTAACCACCCCTGATGTGCAACTGTAAAGCGCAAAGGTTTGGGGTCACTTAACCAGTAATATGCCCCAGATCCACTTTGAGTCCTAGTGACGAACCCATGATCACTATGAGCTGTAAAGTTTAATACAGGGTTGTGGAACATGGATCACATAGTGATACAACACAAAGCAAAGGCAGCTGCAGAGGCACCAGGAATCTGCAGATGTGCAGTTGAGACCAAACGCATCACATGATCTTCTGGAGTCCGTCTGATATGAGAAATATGTCACTCAGCAGAATCTGATGCAGATATCATGAGGATGGAGCACAAAGACTTGGATTGTATTTAAATCACTGAATGAATTTGAAGACCCTGCATAAGGGTTGCAACTTAAAAGATTCACATTTCAAGGCTAGAGGCGAGTTGCAAGCCACACCCCTTTGGTTCTGTAACTCCAACAAGACTTTTTGAAAGCACTCAGAGCCTGTGATCTTGGCAGATTGATTTGTAATCTATAGCAGGGTGTCCATGTTTGCATGTTAATCTAGAACAATGATCTGAAAGGGGCTACAGACTTGGAGCTCATCACCAAAGCTAAATTATCAATTTACCAGTGGAATCATGCAAGAAACTGGTCAGCAATTATAAGAAGGGTTTAACTGCTGTGCAGGGCCAATAAATATTTTTTTACAATGATTCTTGAGAATTTGTATAAAGTATTTTCGACATGTCATTTTTTTTTAAATATATGCTAATAAAACAGATTACTTTTTTTCAAAATGTAGAAATGTTACATTATCGTTTTGCATCGTTTTATCATCATTTGAGAGATTTTTATTTTGTATTAAAAACTTGGTTAAATGAAGAATAATTTACAACCTAAATCTGTAAACTGTATAATTCTAAGCATAGCTGTATTTAGTTACTCTGATCAGAAATGCTTTACGTACACGTTCTGTAGTCAGTATGTGTTTAACACAGTAGGATAAACTTCCTTTTAAATATCAGTGGTAGTGCTGTAAATACTATGCTGACTCATATTCCTTGTTGGTGCTAAGTACTAAGAAACACCGTATAAATAAGCTTTTTGCCTTGTTGTCTTTTCATTCTCGTCGATTACACTTGAACGTTGTCTTGAAGCAGTACTGTAGTTCTCACCTGTGTTATCACCAAACAAAATTTCCATTCAATGACTGTTTTGCGCAGACGTGTCTTTGTTTTTAAGGCTCGTGAAATAGTGTCTGGTTAACCTCTTTGACTTTTTCCGAAGAGTAAAGTTTTTAGGGCTCTAGATGACCCTTTTGCCCATCTAAATCAAGGCCTTAACTTTAACCTCTGGGAACAACTAATTTATAACTGCTTATAAGCTGTTGAAAGGCTACCCCTAATTATCCCTTTAATTGAGATTAGAAAAAAATGAGGCACTAAACTGCTGTTAAAAAAATTAAACCAGTTTAGCAACTAATCTATTTCAAAATGTTTTTTTAAACAACAAAAAAAGCCCAGCAATAGTTTGACCTCTAGTAGTCTTCGAAATAACAGGTTATTTTAGTCTGTTGGGTTAACAAGTTTGCTGTTACAGTGGAAGAAAAAAGAAAAAAAAAACATAGCTGGGGGAATCCCTCAACACCGGCAACCCACAGGGGGAAAAAATGTGTTGCACTGCCGTTTTTTTTGTTGTTGCGGAATCTACGTCTAACACACACACAGACAGGCGTGACGGTAAAAAAAAAAGGAACGGCTCCAGTAGGAAGACACAATGAAGCATACATGCAGCGTAAGCTGTGCGTGACATCATGTTCGGCTTACCTGGCCTGTGATGCAATGCTGGTGTCTGTTTGCTTCCCTGCTGTGGTATCCTGTGGTATATCTAATTTTGTCTGTGAGATATGGGTATGTTTGCAGAACTGAGTATAGGGGTTAATAAGGAGTCATGTGTGAGGGCCTCTGTCGTCCACACACATATTGGGTTTATGCCGTTTGTAAGACAGCAGATACACCAAATAGATTTTTATCCAAATTGTTGCACATGTGTATATAGAGTATATAGTAAATAGGTGGGATTGTTAAATTGCTACCAGCTTAAAGTTCCTTTGTGACAAGCATGGTTAGCTTTTTTTTTTCGCTTTTTTTTGCTGGGAATTATTTATTACTAAATAAACAGATATATCTCTTTCCCGTGTTCATAACACACCAATATATCCTCATAAAAAAAAGGAAAAAAAGTGTGGCCATGTTGTGAACTCCTGCTGCTTACCCTCTAAACATTTCCTTTTATCAGCACAATGGAGCTTCTGTGCATTAGGGCACTGAAGCAATTTTTTTTTTTTGCTTTGAATTTATACATTTAAACCATTCTAATATATATTCTACATGGGCACAGACATGCTTACTTTACTTTACCACATATTTTATTGAGTATTTGTGTATGATTCCAACAGCACATTCAAGGCGAAAGAAAGAAATCATCCAAAGCCACATAATTTTCCTCCATGGGGCCTCCTCTGTGACAAATCCAGTGATAAGAAACCACAGATACCCCATAGGCTTTGATTTTCAGGAAATGACGCTACAAAAATGAAAAATAGTGGTCAAGGTAACATTTTTCATTCATTAAATACAGGTGCATCTCATTAAATTAGAATTCCAGCAGAACTTAATCTGTTGGATACAAACAGGAAAATATTTTGCTATGTCCTAATTTTCTTAGAAATCAAATTTTGAGTTTATGTAAGCCATAATCATCTGCATGCTGCAGCTCCTTTACTTACAGGCACAAAAAGAGCATATAACACAGGAGCTTATAACTTCTGTGTTGGCTTCACTGCACCGGCTTCCAGTCAGCTATAGGATTTGTTTTATCTTTTGTCGGTCCATGATCCAGCTCGATCAACAAGATCAGGAAATCAATTGATCACGGCAGAAAACTAGAGGGGACCGAGCATTTGCTGTGGCTGTGCCGAGATAGGAAATATCTTCCTTAGAATATTAAAACAGCCCAGTCGCTTTGCATTTTTAAATCTTTGTTAAACACCCACCTGTTTGCACTGGATTTTAACTCAAGCTGAGCAAATTCTTTTCTCATTTCTCTTGTAGTGTTTTTAGTGTTTGTTAGTATTTGAACTTCATCATTTCTAACTATTCTCATTCTGTGTTGTGTATTTGTGTATATATATATATATATATATATATATATATATATATATATATATATATATATATATATATATATATATATATATATATACACACACACACACACTGCAACAAAAAAGTTTTTGATTGTATTGTAATTATTGAGATGCATTGCTATACAAGTTACATTCACTTGTGTGTGGTTATACTGTAAATGCAATAAATAAGATGAATAAGATAAGAAGTAATGAACTCATTTGATATAATATGGTTATATTACTATGTTAGTTGGGTAAAGTTGACTTCAACTTTGTGTTTGTGGATGGAAAAAGAAAGATGAGGTTTGCACATGTCCAGTGATGCACCAAGACTCTTCAGTGATTCGAACCTTCCAGCTGGAACTGCTCTGGGAGTGGGGACAGAAAGTTTGTGTGGTGAGATGTTAAAGTTTCAAGGAAATAATTTGTAAAAACATCACAATCTGAAGAATTCTCTTTTGCCCTAAGTCTGTATTGCAAATGTATTGCATAATTGCCTGAATGTGCAAGGGAGCTTGATTGAAAGAGAAACATGAAATGAAAATTTGGGAGCCAGTGTTTGAAATTAATATTTGCAATTCTATTTTAAAATAAAAAGGCCATTAAAATATAGAAGTGCCAAAGACTACAGGTAGGATTCCGAATTGAAAATGTTTCAAATCTATATTTGTTCACACACACCAATCTTAGTTGGTCAAATTACAATTCCAGTGTTTAATAAAAAAACAAACCTTGTTGACATTTCATTGTTTGTTGTGCAGACTTTTCTATGGTTGGTGGTTTCTAAAGCTCTGCTGAATAAACTAGATATTTCTTTAGTTTAGAAACTATGATTAACTTAAGCTAGGAAACCCTAAATAAAATAATTTAAGTGTACCTGACATTTAAATGTAGTTAAAGCTTAGCAATTAAACATGCAATCATGTGTTAAGCAAATAGCACAAGTAGTTATTAAGCAAACAGATTAAAACAGTTTTTGTGTTTGCTTTTGTGTACAGTTTTTTTTTTCCAAGCCAATCGGTTTCCCAGACTTTTATATATAACTTGTCAAAATGTACAATGCCCTGAAGTTTGAGGGAGAATTTCTCACATTAGATCAGCAGATATCCAGAAATACCCCGCTCTGCAGACCGCGCCCACCTCAGCACTCGCTGGCCAATGGAACGGGGAAGGAGGGTGTGTGCGTGCACACTATAAGAAAGATGAGGCCCAGGTGGTGGAGCATCGTACAGGTGAGCAGTCTGATTCTGATGTCGCCGCTCTTCACTGCCTGAGGATACTGCTTCACAGCACCAGACACAGGACTTAGCTAAGGTACGCAAACACTCAATGATTTGTTCTTTATTTATTTGATTTTATGTCACATGATTGTCTCTTACGGGTTAGAGAAGTGTGCGTGACAGCATCTTTCACTTCCTTTTTGGTGTTATTTTGCCGTGATTCTGCTGTCTAATAAGAGTTGTGTTTCCCTCTCTTTTTTCCAGACTGCCTTTAAGCATGTTGACGGAGTTAGAGACGGTGAGTTCAATGCCACCTTTTGCTGGCGTTGGGTTTATTTATTTATTTTACTGCTGCCAGAGTCATGTAAAGTTATGTAAGGGCTATGTCTACTGGCCACACATCAGTGCTGCCTGAGTGTTATCTATGCTGATGAAAACATAAACTCTTGCATAAATTTGCCAGTCAAACTAAAATACACATGACCCCAGTGTTGGTAACTGGCTCTTGTCCAGGATCCAAACTTTAGCTTTGCACAGTAGGTATAAAGTTAGACTCCACACAATTTGGAGATAGATTTTCAACTTGAAATTAAATTGAAACGTAACTCAAATTTGAAATCAAATTGTTTTAAATTTATAGTAATTTAAAAAAAAAAGTTGTTTTGGAAAATATGGAAAAAAGATATTACGTCATAGAAAAGATGGTTTCATTTGAAATCAATGAGAGTAAAAACAGGTTTTATACAAAGAAGATGTGGAGGCTGTTCAACACCTCAGGCTAAAAACTGACAAGAGATCAACACAACGTCTAAAGCAAAATGTTAAGGAAAACCTTAGAGCGTCTGGAATCTGAAAGCCTCCGTCCTGCTCTGTGAACGTCAGATGGCTTACGTGACCGAGGTGAAGCTGGGAGGATGCCGCGGTTCCTGCTGCGGGGTGGTGCCTTCGTCCTGCGCTGAGGTAGACCTGGAGGTCATCGAGGAATACCTGCAGGAGCATTCGCTGGAAGTCCAGCCCGCACACACGCCGGCCACATCTATGATCGCCAGCATGGGTCACCAAACGCACGCTCACTCCCACCAGGATGCCAGGATCATAGGTTGGCTGAACGCCGGCGGCAGAGGTGGAACATTAAAGTGTGTTTTTTTTAGATCTACCACTTGACTGAATGTTGTGCTTCGCTCTCCTCAGAGAACAGCTGGTCAGGTCAGTATGCATATGAGTGGCGCTTTGGCTTTCACTCTCCAAAGGAAGACTACAAAGAGCCAACCCCGCAACCGGCCGGCCTGAGTCCACAAGACAACCATTGGGTGAGTGCCAGGAGTTTGATATCTAAGGACACTTGATGAATCTGTGAGAAAAGCCAAATGTATTCAGTTTAAGTTAATTTTTAGTTGGGCTTATCTTTCTTTTTTCTTTTTTTCTTTTTGTCTGTCCAGGAACACACCACCTACTCCTACCAGGCTCCTATTTATGTAGATTCAGATTCACAGTCAAGCAGTTCCCAGTATCAGGATTACCAAGATTCCCCATCACCTCCCTCCGACAGTGGGGAGAGGAAGGACGGACACTTGCCTCTGGCTCCACTGTCAGGTAGAATAATCATTTAGTACCTCAGAACAAAAGCTTGTGACAGAGTTGTCCGGCTACACACACACACAAGATGTGGTCAGGTTAACCCAATTTTTTTTTTGTTTTTTTTTTGTTTTGTTTTTCCCCACTTCCTCTTCCACAGGAAAGAGGAAGGAGCGGCTGTTCCAGTTCCTGTTTGAGATGCTCCAGACGCCGTCGATGAGGAGCTGCATCTGGTGGGTCCAGTCCTCCTCTGGAACCTTTCAGTTCTCCTCTCAGAACAAGGAGAGCCTAGCGCAGTTGTGGGGTCGCCGGAAAGGGAACCGCAAGACTATGACCTACCAGAAGATGGCCCGGGCGCTGCGAAACTACTCGCGGACCGGCGAGATTCACAAGGTGAAGAGGAAGCTCACGTACCGCTTCGACGAGAAGACACTGAGGGGCTTACAAGGAGACTCCGTTTTAGAGCAGTGAGCGGGACAAAAGACCGGACTTCAGAAAGTCACCTGACATATGTTGTGCAGATCCTAACTTTAAGGTATTTTTTTAAAATGACAAATGAATACTAAGTATTTCAAAGGCCAGAGCACAAACTACTGTCGGGTGGAGCTTTTTGTAGATACAGCAGTGGAGTTTGGAAGAGGGCTGAACAAGAGATGATGAAAGTGATACGTGCAAATTTCAGGCTGTGTATGAGAGGTCAGCTAGCAACCACCAAGTAAATCTAATAGATTGTGAGATATTGTCTACTTTATAAGTAGAATTTAAATCTGCCTTTTAATAAAAGTAGTTTTCTCTCCTTTTTTTTGTGATTCTGTGTTGCGGATATTCAACTGCACATGAAAGATTTGTTTGTGTAAAAATGATCTGCTTGTGTCAATGTATCTTGTTTAAGATAAAATAAATTTCAAAATGACAAAAACGTAAGTTTCTTCAGTCTGTCTTTTTTTTTTTTTTTTTTTGCCTGTGCACGCAAACAAAGACCCCGTTTGAAGAGCACCTAATGGAGATAAACATAAATGTGCTTGGAGCAAGCCCACACACACAGACTTATTGTACAAGGACACACACAGGCAGGTGACCGTAGCCAAAATTGTATGCAAAGCGAGCATGCATTAAAAACTGCCACAGCAAACAGACCTGCTAATCAGTAACATCCAAAAAGTCCCCCCTAACAAAACAAAGGCAAACACACACTCAGCCAGGCACACATATACCCACCCATACACACACACACACACACACACACACACACACACACACACACACACACACACATCCTTGTTTAATTTACATAGTGAGGACCTTGCCTTGTCTTCCATAGACTTCCGTTCATCTTTTAGCCTTCCCATGGCCTAACCTTGACCCCACCCTAATTTTTTCAGATTTATAATCAACCCTAGTCTAAACCTAATTGACACCATAGTGCTAAACCTGAACCCTAGCCCAGAAGAAAAGTGAGGACCAGCAAAATGTCCTCACTTTTCATCAAAGTCCTCACTTTACTAGTAAAATTAGCAAAAAGTGTTCTCGCTCAGCTGCAAGTACGAGAACCGACACACACACACAAACTGAACAAAGTTTACAGGCTGAGGATTACTGTTATAAAGTTGCCGATTACTGTTATAAAGTTGCCGAAAGCACAGTAACTTACCCTAAAAGTCATTCTCAGGCTGTCATGTTTATTTTAAAATAACCTTTGTGACCTTTGTGCTCATATTGCATGCCGGAATTTGCAAGACAAAGTAGTTCTTTGATCTCACATGCTCATTGAGATACAATTTTCAGATAGTCGTACTTTGCCCATATTTTATCAGGTGCCGTCTCACTATATATCTAAAGAGAAATAAAAAAAATGCTCATCTACAATTGGCACCCCTGCTAAAGATGTGTAAAAAAACGTAATATTTTTATTGCCGTAGCATAATGTGACACTAAAATACAAAAATTCAGCTTTTAATATACCGTAGAAACGCTAAAGTCGGACTTCCCCGTCGGAAAGTCGGAATTTTTTTTAAGGCTGATTCTTAGATCCAATAGGCAGCTCCTCGCATCAACAGCATTGAGCTGGGATGACAACATGTTTATTTTACAAGACACGATTGTAAGAGAAAATCAGTGATACGTGTAGCGGCTGCAACTCTGGAAAGTTTAGCTTCAAAAGGCGTCCGTAAGAGATACTACGGATAAAACAACAGCTTTCCTGGCCGTCGCCACATTGGATATATATATATATATATATATATATATATATATATATATATATATATATATATATATATATATATATTATTTTGGAATAGCTCAATTGCGATTAGAAGGATGTGGGTTCAATTCCAGCTTCCACCTGTCACAAGTCAATGTGCCCCTGGGCAAGGCACTTACCCCAAGTTGTCTACCAATCTGTGTATCGGTGTATAAATGTGTGCAGCAATTTTTATTGGCAAGGCTAAATAAAAGACCCAACATGCACCACCAGCAAAGGTGAATTGTTCAAACATATCAGCAGACATTTTTTCCCAACGATTGTTACGGCGGAAGTATGAAGTTCAACAAATCGAGCTAATAACAATATATTTCTCTGCATTTCATACCATTCAGACATCGTTGACATGTTCACTAAATAAGGTTGTGTGGTAATGTATTTACAAAACATTTATTAAGATAAAAATCATCAGAAAGACAAGCAAACATTTTTTTCCCCCATTTATTAATTACTGCCTCTGAGTTTTCTAAAAGCTGACTTCTGGCAGCCTTTTTTAATGTTATACTTCCGACTTAAAATTTTAAATGACTCTAAAATAAATAAACAAAACACATGACTGCACTGTTGTGTATGTGGTTGTGTGTATGTGTGAGGGTTCTTACCTGAGCAGGTGATCGTTGGGGAGGGGGCGTGGCTGGTCAGCGCTGCTGGCACACCTGCCTCCTGTGCACTCATTACCTGCGGGGCATTTAAGGAGCTGGCTGACGACTCATCCTTGACTGATGATTAACCTGAGTGGTAAAGCCAAGCCGTGGTTCTTTTTGAACTACGACTCCTTCAGACCATTCGTGCCCCCAGTGAGGAACAGTTCATGGAATTGCTGCCCCTTCGTGTCAAGGCTCCTCCTGGACCACCAGTCCCCTGTGCCTGTCTTCTCCATCCCTCCGGCCTTCCTCTGCCTGCCTGCTCTCCGCTCCTCTGCCGCTCTGTGCCTGGGTCTCCTACCAACCATCTCGCTTGTGCAGAGACCCCCTGGAACAACAAACACCTAGACGTCATACCAGCATCCACATCCACTTCCTCCTCCTGACATCTGAAATAAGTCAGTTCACCCTGATCGCTTCAGATACAATTCCTTTCTGCTTTCGGACATTGTTGAACAAGGAAGCCCTACCCAGTTCCTTTAATATCTAAGGGAACAATAAAACTCTTTTGCACCATTTATAGAGCCTCAGAGTGGGATTCTGCATGTGGATCTAAAGATTTCCACCCAACATGACACACACATTATCCTTCAACTTATTGTGTGAAGTCAATGATACGGGACATTTGTTTATCTATATTCTTGCATCTTTCACACAACAAGCTGAAATAAATCCATCTGTGGCCATATTTCCGATCATTTCATTGAACGACAACACATTTTCCTTGGTTATCTGCTGGTATTTTTGAACGCCGCTATTGCTACAAGTTCTAAGAGGGTCCCCCCCGGGCATTTAGAGGCAAAACATGCCCATAGCATTCCTCCACACTTCACAGTGGGAACGACGTGCTTTTCCACATGTTTATCGTTTCGAGTGTCTGTTTTTGTGCCGAAAAATCTCTATTTTAGTCCCATGTGACCAAAGCAGATTAATTCCAGTCAACGTCCCAGTAGCGGGACTTAGAAACACTCCACATGTCAATTCTTGTGATGGTAAGACAGAACACATTTAGAGGGCATCTAATGGTTCCTCTGTTGGTTGTGGAAGCTTTGATTTTTTTTTTTCCTTTTCCATCGTTCTGACTGCGTAGGGGTAAAAACAGGTCAAATATGTTTGACATCAAACTTAAATCCAAGGGGACGGCATATTATTGTCAAGTAAAAGTTCTTAGACGCTCACATTAACTCCAAAAGTAAGAGCTAGCTTTTGTGATTTGCTCGCTAGACAAGTGTACACTAATAAAGAGAAAAAAAATCTGAATATGGAATCTTTTCACCCACTAAATATTTGTGAATTATCCAACAAAAATGTACCATTCATTTTAAAGTTTTTGAACATCTTTACATGGGGAGCCAATAAACTCAGAGGACTCTGTAATTGATTGTGGTTGCTACTTACTTTGCACCCAACAAATCTATATTTAATATAAGATATTAAGATACTAAATATGATGCATTGTTTTAAATCAAATTACCAGTAACTGCTAAGAGATTGTAAAGTATGTTATTTTACTTCTATAACTTGGTTGATAAATCATGTAACATCTTGAATATTGACATTTTCCAAAAAAAAAAAAAAAATTTTGGTACAATGAAATTGCCCTGTTTTCTGTTTTTGTTGTTCCTAAACATAAGGTGGGGACCCCACTGTGGTTCCAACACCAGGTTGCGATTTCTTCAATTGATTTCCACTCACATTAAAACAAAAAGTGAATGCCAACTGGACAGTTCTTCCATCAGTGTTACAAGATTTGAAGTGGTGGCAACAAATGATAATAATAAAAAATAAAAAAATCTACAACCACGATTGGTTCTGTCATTATGTTCTTGTTTAATTGGTTTATCCACAGTGTGTACTTATTTCAAGTAGTGATAGTTGGGAACATAAATCTCTACGTGTTATTTTGTGGTTCAAAAGCTGAAAAGTTTTGGAAACCACCGATCTAGAAGTCCTCTCTTCTCACGCTCCTGGGACATATTTATCAAAGTTAGAGGAGGATTTTTGACTTGCTGATGAAATACAGATGGTGTCTCCATGGAGTGTCAGTCAGCTTTCAAGTGCGCTGCACGCACGACCCGATATAAAAGGCCTCTGCCTGTTGCCTTTCGAGGCATTCGTAACCACAATCTGAACATCAAGGAAGGATTATGCTGGATTGTTCTCGCCTTTGAATGCATTATACCTGCGCATAAGATACATTCAAGGAAACTATTGCTGTGTTTCTGCAGCGATGGCTGACTGGGGTTTGGTGACTTACACAGTGCTGGAGGTGCTCATTGCTGTGGCGTGTTGCCTTGGGAACGTGTTGGTGGTGTGCGCGGTAGCTGTCGGCATCCAGGACTGCCTTCGGGAGCCGACGTTCTGCTTCTTGGTCTCTCTGGCCGCTGCTGACTTTCTGGTGGGGGCAGCCGCTGTGCCTCTAGCCGTGCTTTTGGACGGCTGGGTGAGCCTGACCTCGCACCAGTGCTTGTTCCTCAGCTGCATCGTGCTCGTGCTGACGGAGGCCTCCGTCCTGTCGCTGCTGGCTATTGCCATTGACCGATACCTGCGACTGCACATGCCTTTCAGGTAAAGGCAAACCTAATTTCACGGTTTGGTTCAAATTGCAGGAATAATTTTCTCTTTGTCATACCTTTTACCCCCCCCCCCTCTCCTCTCTTCTCAGATACAAAGCGATTGTCACTCAGAGGCGCACACTGTTGGCCCTGTCAGTCTGCTGGATACTTTCCTTTCTATTGGGGTTCACCCCTCTGCTTGGATGGCACAACCTCTCCGTCGCGGGCACTCATTCCACCAACACGTCTTCCACGTTGCCCAACTCTTCCCAGTGCACTTTCCTCTCAGTTATCTCCCTGCCCTTCATGGTCTATTTCAACTTCCTTGGATGCGTCATGGCTCCTCTGCTGGTCATGACGTTTCTGTACATCGTCATCTTCTGGAGCCTGCACAAGCGTCTGAAAAACAGCTGCCCTCAAGCGCGGGCCTCGCTGCTCAGGGAGAAGAGGCTGGCCTGCTCCCTGGCTCTTGTTCTGATGTTATTTGCAGGCTGCTGGATTCCCCTGCACCTGATGAACTGCCTGCTGCTCTTCCAGGGACCTCAGGCTGTGACCCAGGGACCACTTTATACAGGTAGGTCATAGTTCTTTTCCTAATCCTTACGCAGACGTTGTCACTTCTCCGCATTTAAAACAAGACGTTTGCTTACGGAGAGAAATTTACGTACATTCGTCTAATCTCACACTTATCTCAGGCGATGAATGCTCTGAGTTTTTTCTTTCTTTTTTTAGAGCTGTTAATTACACAACCAAAAACTTCAATGAATTTCACGAACTGTATCCACAAGTCGAAATGGGTTTTATCTGATCCTGGCTGAACATTACTCAAGTAGGCCCAAATATATACATTTAATCTTGTAAAATGTTGCATTGAACATCTTAGAATGTCTTTGAACTTGAGAACAGGGCTATAAGCTCCAGCTGCTGGCAACCAGCTTCACCCTCTGCAGTGAGGCCAGTTTTGGATTGTTTTAAGCTTAGAATGTGCCAAACGCCTTCTGGAGAAAGGTTTCATGGTCGGAAGAGACAAAGCTCGAGTTGTGTGGCCAAAGGGACAGTATGTATGTTGGGAAGAGTCAAGCTGAAGTCATCCAAGCTAGGAATAATGTTCCTGCTGCCAACAGGCACAGCGGTAATTGCAGCATGCTGTAGGATTATTTTTGATGATGCGTTGACCAAAATGGGTGCAATATAGTAGAAAGAGGAATACCTTCGACTTCCTCAACATCACCTGAAAAGCAGAAAGATGACTGAAACATAAGCCATAAATTCTCAGATACAACCAGCCACAGACAATGTCAACCACTAAGTCATATAAACTGGCTTTATTAAATATTACATCCCCGTCAGGAAAAAAAAAAGACTTTATTACTGATCATAATATTGATGTTGTGTTTTTAACAGAAACATGGTTACATGAATTTAATGAGGCACTAATTCTGATGGACTCAACGCATCCAAACTAGTTTTCTTTATAAGAGCACATAGAGCTTTAGACACAATTAAGTATTTCAGAAAGATAATGATCTCCAAAAAGACATCAGAACTGGATTTAGAGTGGAAACTAATGCCGGTGCTGCCATTACCCTTTTACTTTTCTCTCACGTAGAAAGTACTCCTGGATCAGTGCTTCTGTGCTCTTCTCTGTGTACGTTTCGTCTTCTCAAACCCAAGTCAGTCGCGGCAGATGGTCGTTCACACTGAGCCTGGTTCTGCAGGTTTCTTCCTATTAAAGTTTTTTTTTTCTCTCACCATTGCTACATGCATGCTCGGTATGAGGGATTGCTGCAAAATCAACAAGAGAAAGCATGCATCCAGGAGGAGTAAAAGCTGCAAGCCAGTGACTCAATGCAATCTGCTGGGTTTCCTTAGAAAGCATGTTAACCAATCTGTCTGATTGGATAGAAATAAAACAATCGTGGGGTATGTTACAAAGCAGGTCCATGACAGGAAACCAACAAATGTAAAGGATTCTTTACAGCTCTGCTAAAAATAGTGGTCAAATATTCAGTCAAGTGCAGTCAAGGTGTAGCTTCTAATGGGTGGTTAAAACAAATAAGGGTTGGGGGGGGGGGGGGGGGAGAGTATAGTAAACCCTGTAAGTATAGCTTTGACCCTTTTTATTAAAACTCATTGAAGTTGTTTCCTGAATAATTCCAACCTAGAAACTGAACTGTTCAAAATAAATTAAGAGCTCAGTAGCAATACAAGAGCGCAAGTAACTGATATTTAATTATCCATCATTACTAAGATTTTATTTTTAAGAGAATAAATAAGTTCATGTAAACTGCTTTAAAAATGAATTTGTCCTCAGCTGTGTTCATTCTGAATGAGGCATAGACACACACTGATTAAATCAATGTCTTTTTTAACAACACAATCTTGAGTTTTTCAAGCTGTTGCTTCTAGCTACATTGTTTTAACTGTGTATTTTTCACCTGTGAATGTTTAATGGGTGCCTGTTTTGCCAGATGTCAAAGGCAAATCTACACCTGTGATGGACAATAAAGTTATCGTAAATTATGTTTTAATGTAAATAACACCATGTATGGACCAAACTCACCAGAAATTTAGCTCCAACACATTCTTCCCGCTATGCTTTTTTATGTGTCAAGTGCTTGCCGATAACCAGTGTGTTACGTCAGTAACAAATGCGTTATTCTCCAGGTATTCTCCTGTCTCATGCCAACTCAGCCGTCAACCCAGTGATCTACGCTTGTCGCATCCCCAAAATCCAGAAAGCCTATGGTCAAATATGGAAGCGTCTCGTCTTGAAGCTCAATTGTTTTACCAGAAATAAGCCAATTCAGCAATCTGTAGCAACCCACTAATTAAAAGGAATGTAAATGTGCATATGTGGAAGAAGGAAAGAAGATTTGTTTAAGGCTTGTTTGTGCTATTTTGTCAAAAGTTTTACTGTATTATTATACAACATAAATGATTTCTGCTATTATTACATTTAAACTTGTGCAATGTATAAAGTTTACAAAGCTCCCCTGAACAAACAACTCGTTTGTAATGTAAGCTTTTAGTTAGCGCGATTTATCAATGCTCCACTAGAGGGCACTATACATCAACAATCTCAATAGCTGCTGCTCAGATAGGATCTGTGTGTGTGAAAAATAACTTTAGGATGCCATAACTTCTGTGATTTTTTTTGGTCAACTGATTTGGAAAGAATGTAATTTTATTCAGATGTACATATCTTAAAGCATGCCACAGCTTCAGTCCATGAAGTAAAAGCAATCAATAAAACAAAACGTCCAAAAAAAAATAAAAACATTCACCCCTTCTCTATGTTGTTTGAAAAAATAAACGTAACGCTCCAGCGAAGCGATGGTGTTGAATATCCACGAGGGTCCAGTGGGCTCCTCAGGGAAGGCAATAGACTGTATAGTTATCACCTCAGCAGGGTGCAGTCCCACCTACCAAACTATACAACCTACTACCTCACCCTGACAGAACCCGAGTCAAACACACCACACGTCTACTCGTCGGGTCAAGAAATGAAAAAAGGCACATTAAAACAATTACTGCTGGCACTTTTGACAGGGCAACACGATTGGCCATCTTTAGAAGACCTTCGACGACCAGTTGGCTCAGCTGTCTCCTTGGGAAAGACAGTAGATTGTATAGTTATCTGAAAAAGAGGTCGAAGAACCCCACAACTATTCAATCTACTACCTCAGCCCCAAGGACACAATCCATGCTGCATCCATATCAGACATCCACAAAGGTGTCTTTCCTGGAAGGGCACAGAAAAAAAAAGAGAGACAGAGAATGTTACTTTAATTAACAAATTTGTTTTAAATCAGGCTCGACTTCACTTCAAAACATGTTCATCTTCAATGAAATGTTGACAGACGAGTCCCTGCAGAAGAGACTGTGACTAATTTCTTGGCTTTTCTTTAAACAATTTCCTAGAAAATCCCAGTTTCTGGCAGAAGCTGCTCGTGCTTCAAGACAAGTGTTCGACAGCCACGAACGGGGAATAAGATAATCATAATCAAAGGAAATAACAATTAGTACAAACCAAAGAAGTCCAGAGGGATAACACAAATCAACAGGTAGCTTTTTTTTTTGTTTGTTGTTGTTGCAAGAGTGAAATTTGGCAACTTTGTTCCTGCAAAATAAATCACAGATAAATAATTTAACGGGAAGCGGACATCCACCAAGTCAGCGCTGGTGTGTCAAAAACCTAACAAGCAACTCACTTGGCTTCCTGAGACCTCCTGCCATGTGATCGAACGAGGAAAAGAAAAAGAGAGAGCGAGAGCGAGAGAGAGAGAGAGGGGAGGGAGAGAGAGAGCGGTTCGATTCGGTGCCAGAATCCTTCTCCGGTTTTGCCAAAAACCTGAGCTCATTCCAGCGGGGCTATCCCTGCGTTGGAGTGCTGCTGCTGCTTCTCAGGCTGGAGGTACGCAAACACACAGATGCCTGCAAACACCCGCTTCCACCAACTGTCCTCGGGTTGAATACGAAGCTGGGACCCTGCCCACCCCCCCAAAAAAATAAAAAAACACAAAAGGGAAACACAAAATGGCGTCCTGCAAGGCTTCGGCCATTTTAGGTCTGTTTAAAAACATTGCGAGGTCCACCTTGTGGGTCTTTTTTCCTTTCTCTTTCTTTTCATTCCTGAGCCTGCAAGGACCTTACAACGAAGAAAGAACAGTCGTCGTGTCCACAAGTTCCAGAGAACGAATCTTGTGCCGAGCAATGAGCCAAAGCCCAGCCGACCCTGACGACACACTCCATCACAAACGCTCAAGCGGAGGAAACTATTTCTTATCAGACAGCTGGACGGTTCACAGGGACGCCGGCGCTCGCGTGCGGGCGCTTTCGGCTCGGCTCGAGGGTTGAAACGCGCCGGCGTGTGAAAACGCTGCGGCGACCGAAGGGTTAACGGGTGCCAGGCTGAACGCCAGGCCCGGGCTTCAGGAGACACAGAATGGGTTAAAAGGTGCACTGCTTGCATAAATTAGCACACAGCCACAACCCCTGAGACTTGGTCCAGACTGCCTTGTAGTTAGTATGCTGTAAACCCCACTAGTCTGATTACAGAAGACCAGACAGAGAGAATGGGGCATGGGGGGGGCAAGGAGGGGGGTGCGTGTGCTGGCATGATGCCCACCTCTGCCACAATGCTAGTAGCAGATCTATGAGCTGGTTTTGTTCGCCAAGAAACCTCCCCTTGACGTGGCCTGTGCTTGGAGGGGGGGGAGGCGGACAGATTATTGGGGGGGGAATGAGTGAGCTTTTGGGGGGTAAACGATTGGCACCCCGTTCTCTGAACTATATCGGATAAACGAAGGCTGAACAATGCCAATCACGTGAGCTCGTCTGACGTTTTCGAAGCTACCTAAGGAGAAAAAGAGGGCGCTCACTGTCTCAGCCGGGGCAAACCATTTTCTCTGTCACAGCAGCTGTAGAATAAATGCCCCCTGAAGCCCTCTTGGCCAGCTGGGGAGAGTCTCAGACAAGAGGGGGCAGAAATGTATGAATCTCATCTGGCAGTCTTTGCATCTGTTGCTGCAGAATAAAGGCCACGAGTCTTCCGACTCCCATTAGGGGCGGGCCAGGAACCGTGAATCTTTGGCCCCGTCGCCCTCTGACTGCACTACTCTGCAGAAGGTGATATGTTTTTTCTGCAATTTCCTGTTTCAGCACAATCATTTTGGTCTCTGGGTGACAGTTCCACGGTTTTCTGCGCTGTTTTTTAAAAAAACGCTGCATGAGTTGCAACTCTGGTTTAACTCTAAAGATGTTCTCGGCAGATAGCTTGCTATATCTACACAGTCAACAGGTATGGTTTCTGAAGAAAATAAAAGAGAAACTTTAGAGACAAAACACGGTCAGAACTAAAATAAAATGCTGGTATAAAAGATCAAAAAGCGCTTGTGGACAAGTCATCTTCACCTCTTTCTTTCCTTTCTCCACGTTTTGAAGAAACTGCTGTTATAATTGGTGCTAAACAAAATCACCGGTGTTTATTTACACATTATACAATCTTGAAGCCTCAATTAGAATTTCCCCGTCTGTCCAAACACGGGGAGAAGAAAAAAAATAGTAGCTTCTATGGCAATCCATGCAAAAATAAATCTAATAAATATCACGGAAACAAAAGGCCTTAGCTTCGTCTCTCTCTCTCTCTCTCTCTCTCCCCGGAGGCAGGATTTGTTAAGATTCGCCCCTCAACTAATACACAAATGAAATTAGCAAACCCCCCCCCCTCCAAAAAAAAATAACATGCGCGCAAAAGACTCAGGTGCCAAGAAAAGTCCTCCCATTTGGACCAGATTGTTGCATGAAGCGGAGGCAAGGAAATACCTACTGGCTTGCCTGGTCCCTTCGTCCACGACACGGGATGAATGCTTGGCACAGAGTCGCCACAGAGGAGGAGGTGAAGGAGAAGGAGGAGGGGGGGGGGGGACCCGACGATTGGTGCAGGTTCCTGTGTGTGTGTTTTCTTCCTTCCTTCCTACTCTCTGCCTCTCCATCCATCCCTCTCTCTCTCTCTCTGAGCTTTGTGCCAGGAATGGGCAGCATCTCAGTGCCAGGCAGAATTTCAATAAGGAGTAAGAGGTGGTGGGCAAAAATAAGGAAAAAGAGGAGGAGGAGGAGGAGGAGGCACAGTGGGGGAGCTGGCGTTGGCAGAGGAAGTATGCCACACAATGGAGGGATGAAGAAGAATCTCTCTGAAATGCATACGGGGGTCGTGTGTCCCACCGGCCAGGCTTTCTGAATCGCTAGCTAAAACAAATGCTACAGGGAATTTGTCATATCAGCATTTTTCATCTTCCCCACCCCTGAAACGAAGGGCCCACTCCTACATCTAAGGACGAAGGATGCGAGCTCCTGCGTAGTACTTGGCAGGGCGCCCGCTTGATGTTTCTTCTATCTTCATCCTCCAACCCGGCTAAACAGTCGCACAGCTCACGCTCGTACGTCTATGTACAGACACGGGTTGTAAGGCCACATGCATCCGCTTACACAAAAACCAACAGCACGGCTTCCCCCACCTGCGTGCTTCGAAGGAACCGCTGCTCTATACCGCTAATTTAATTAGATTCTTGCGCATATAACTGCACTTAATTGGGAAGACGATAAGGCTGGGCTGAGACGTTAGCAGGAGATATAAATATGACAGTGGGAAGCACATTTGGCCTTGCTAGAACGGAGAGATACGCGCGGACTCTTAGGTGAAATGTCATATTTCTGTTAAGCATGTAGCTCCTCCCAATTAACACACACAAATAACGCATTTTATCTTTGTGGGGATTCAGTTTAGGCAGCCAAAGCGATAAACCCGAACAGATCTATTACCATAAGAATAATGTAATTAAAATAAAACCGATTATAACAACACAATTTCTTTCACAAATGTGCTGTCAGTATAATTAGTATTTCTATACTGCTAAAATTGTAAGCAATGTCTTTAAATATCTTTGAGCTTTGTGTCGGCCATAATTGATTTTATGGTACACAATGGTTGCAAAAAAAAGAAAAAAAAAAAAGAAAAAGAAGATTACTTCTTAATAATGCTTGAAATTTCCAGCATACCGTTCTGTCTATTTAAGGGATTTAGAACGGTCAGCGATCTCTCCAGCAGTGAGGAGTATTTTTTTTAAGAAAAAGTAGGCCCTTTGCCACCTGTTGCTGTGCACAACTGCTTAGCTGTTAATATAGAAAACATCTAAACAAGTGATGTACTAAACTGAACTTGACTGCATTGTTTTATCCTAATCAAATTTTAATACTTGTAAATTATTTTAAAGGTGTCTGTAAAACGACTGGAAAGAACTTACTATACATATCTATAAATCTGATAGAAATCTTTTTTCTTTTTTTTTTTGTAAATTGCCTTAAGATGAGTCGCTTCTATATAAATAAACTAAATTTAATTGCTCGAGTAATTACTCTATAAAGAGCAGAACGAACTGAACAAAGTACAATGTACTGCAAAATAATACGCACTGTAATAAATCCCCCACATTGGCTATGAGAGACGATCCTTTTGTCTGTCTGGTTTCTGAGTCCCTAAATCTCCCACACTACTAAATTTAGCAGGCGTTAACTCTATGTATATTTTTTTGCTTTAGTCTATATATCAAAATGAACACAACAAACATATAACACTATCAGCACTCCAAAAAGGTGTGTGACACACCCAGCTCATGAGACAAGACTTACTTGATGAGACAGCATTTTCATTTATTTTACGGAAACTTAAGAATCAAGCTGTTTCTTCAAAGTAGAGTAAAAGTTTCATGGACAACAAATCACTGAAGAAATCTATATTCAGCGTGAAATCATTCGGACTAGCTTTGATGTTTTGTTTTGCCGTTTGTTTCAACGTAAGGTGGTTCTAATACTAAAACAGCATCGCCCGTGCTCTTTTTTTTTTGTGTGTCTCTGTGTGAATAGAAAAAAATGTTTCAAAACTCTGGAACTGAGTTGCAAACGTGTCCCTTCAGTTCAGGGTCATTAGGATCAGATCTGAATTAATTCATTAGTCTAATATATTTTAATTTGTACACAATAGCACAACGTCGAAGCTTCCTAGGAAAGGCTACAACAAGCATTCGGAGCAGAGTTAGCATCGTTAGGCAAAATAAGCGGGTTTTGGTATTATCGATTACCTTAGAAATTGTTCATAAACGTCTGTTCTGTTACTCTGTCACGGTTCCTTTTTCTACTACTTTCTCTACCCAAAATGCTGCCGCACAAGTAATTAAAAGTGTTAATGGCCTGTCCGACATGTGGTCACAGGCTAGCCATCTTCCTATCTGAGGCCACGGAAATGGATCATTGACTATAACTACAAACCGCTTCTTGAGACAGCCTGGACTTTGACAAAAAAAAAACATCTGGTGGCCTTTAAAATATAGCGTACTATCAATACGTTATACTATATTGCGGTATGGATCAAAGAATAACGAGCCGCTAATATGACAAACACGACTGGAGATATTTCTGGATGCAAAAACCACAGACAGTCTAGGTGTTAGAAATAAAGGAACAATTATAATCGTAAGCTCATTCAAATCACAGCTAATAAACTATGCTATAGTCTTTAGCTTTAAACCTATGAGCTAACACATTAATACTATTAAACTGTGGTATTTTTCACAAGGCTATTATACCATAAAAATTGCATACCAGATGTCTAATAATAACTTAAATATAAAATAAAATGTTAAATTAGGTTAAGCTATATATTCCATAATGTAAAGATGGATAAATGGGCAGCGTAATCATCATCATCGTCAATTCTATGCATTCTGATATCGCTGCTGTTTCTTCTGCTTGCTACTTTTTTTTTACACATCAGAATATAATAAAATAATAATAATTTCACATTTACACATTTCTTCATCGCTTTAATTTTTCCCTTTTCTTTTCTCCCCTATCGATGTGTTGTTTCCATGGTTTTAAATGTTTCTGATGTCTTCCAGTGCTTATCTGACGTGTCATTACACGCCCACATATTATAGCTTTTTTACAAATTCTATAAACAGGCACGCACATGCAGCCTCAATACAAACACACACCACACACATATATATATATACACATCAATACATATACGCAAACACACAGCACATAAACTCATGTATTCCTTTTTAAAACGTGTGCGCATTTGCGTGCATGCATGCTTTTTTTTTTTTTTTTCTCCTTTTCTTTTTTTCAGAGCGTGCAAAAGTGGCAAAGTGGTGTTATGTCAGGATGAAACAGCTGCAGCTTCCTGCATGAGAAGAGAAACTTTCCTGTTGCCATCGCTGCAAACTGCGGCGGGCAGCCACGGTATCAGCCAATCAACTGAGCCGAGGCTGAATGCAGGAAGTTAAGCCTGACTGCCTCTAGGAGAAAAAAAAGCCCAGAAACATTATG